>NW_028186329.1:3391211-3395072 GCF_003343005.1 Rhea americana
CCGGCCGAGCGAGCGGCCGCCCCCGCGCCGCCTGCCAGGCGGATCCTCCGCGCCCGGCCTCGCCGCCCGCCGCGGCTGCTGGCCGGTACGTACACAACTCCGGGGAAAACCCGAATGGTGCATCTGCTGTTAACCCCGGCAACCGCAGAAACAGGAGGCGTTCGCCACAACGTTGGTGGGAGCGTTAGCGAAGCCGTGGAGTCTCGCTGCTGGAAGCAAAAGCACATTTTGCATCACTCCGTGTTACACCCGACGCCTCGGGCTGGATCAGCCTGTTGCAGCGCCAAACTGCTGTTACTGTTYGTTACGGCACACTTGTAATGGCCCACCCGTATATTTGCCAAAGCTTTTCCTTAACTTCATAACCAAGGGCTTGAATTTCTCTAGTAGGAAGAGAAAATGTTATGCTTCTGTTTAATCCTTATTCAAAACTATTCCCCTTTTTCCATTTTGAATCTTTCAGTGCAGCTTGTTGATCCCAAAGGAGTTGATTACTTGATTGCATAGAAATCATTAGGTACAATATTTATGGCTCTACAGTTTATTTTTTTCGCTAGTGTCCCATAGACAGGACTGGCACAGGGATCTGAGTATATGCAGCAATTAACAGCTTCTAGCCTCAGTCACTGGGTTGCTGTCACTGAAAATTAAAAAAAAAATAAAAAGAAAAGAGGGCATTGTAATTCACACAGCACAGGAATTGTTTTCATGTTCTCAGTTCTGTTTCTCATAAAGGAGTGCACAACATTTTACCCGTTTCTTTTAATTGCTGAAAATTATACAGTTATAACTGTAGAAATGAACTGTTTCACATATATCTCGGTGTTCATTAGAATAATATACTGTGGGAGGCTATATTCCAACAAATGTAAGGGATGCAGTAGTTTTCAGTTTTATAACAAAAATCTTAGGTCTTTTTTAAGACCAATTACTTAAAGTTTATTTGAAAATAAACTTGAAGTTGAAACAAATGACACTGTTTACCTTTAGACACTTTTCAATGCAGGATGCAGCACTGCAGCTGGTATTCCTGAACTCCTCTGACAATTCCTCGGGAGCTGGACTGTGCACCAGCAATGGTATCGTAGATAGTCATATATCAATAAAGATAAAAAGTACGCAGTCAGTCCCTTCTACATCATTTTTTATCAGAACCCTACTCTACCCAACCCACCTCACAAATTAGATCTGTCACCCTGTCTTGGGGTAGTGTCAGTTGTCTCAGTCCTTGACTTTCATGGTTAGCAGGTATTTAGTACCACATTCCCATTAAATAATCCTGCAGAAATTACATCTGGTAGTTTCTGTAAAGTGGTTCTTGTATCTTGATTTTAAGGCAAATGAGCTTTTTGCCCTTAGGTTAATGGTGGCAGTCACTGGTGTTTCTTGGAGAAGATACATAATCACATTTGGTCCTAGTGAATCTGTGCTATGAATCATACTATGACATCTGTATGATCGCACAGCGACACTACGTACTTGTATATGTAAACAACAGAGTACCTAAAGTGAATACATATTCTTTGGGCCAGAGAGAAAGAGAAAGCGAGAGCAAGAATGTAGCTTTAGGGAAGAAGCATAAAGGGATATCCTGAAATTCAGTACTTGGTCCAATGACTGTTTCTGTATTTCACGCTATGTAGTTGCTGTGGAAAGCACAGCAAGTCTCTGGAGCATAAATACTGTAATCAGTAAACTACAAAGTCAATCATTCTTGCATCCTCTCCTTCCCAGTGGYAGGACTTGATTGGGAGGCAGGAAACCAATAAGCCATTCTTGCTGATACCCTGGTAGTTAGAAGTCTTGGGAAATGGGAGTTTAGGCTTTAACCATAGGGACTCTGCTTTCTGGACAGACGCTCTAACCACTGGACTATTATCCAAAAGACAAGTACAAGCTCTTCAAGCAATCAGTGAACAGCACCTCTTACTGCAAAAGAGACTTACCAGCTGAAGATGCCAAGCAAGTATGGGCACCTCGCCTCCCATTGGGGTGCAGCTCACAGGTTTTCTCCTGGCTCATTTAGGAAAATTTTTTATTAGAATGGCATTCATGAATTCCAGCAATATTAGGCACTTTGCACTGTGTTTTGGGCCTGGACATACAGCTTGGGGTTGAAGATTTTCATGAGCCAGCCTATCGTTCCAAATGAAAGTTGTGAGCAAATAGAAAATGGGATCTAAGGTGCCTGAGTCCTCAGGTTATTGTGACAAACGGCTGGACTGTACTTCTTCCCTCCAGCCCGTTAGCCTGAAGAGAGCCTAGCTCTTCAAATCAGTAATGAGCACCTATGCCTCCTCTGCCGGGTACTGGGACCTGAATCACTTTATCATCGCTATTAGGTCCCTGCTCACCCTAGTTTCTTTACTTTTGCAGAGGACTGCAAAGCTGGCGTCGGCGAGAGTTTGGACTCGCAGCTGTAGTTCACGTGCGCAGCATGCGGAGTCCTGGTGCACTGCTTTGCAGGTTTTGGGGCTACATGGCTCGATGTCGATAACTGTCTGAGGTAAGTGAAGAGACCAGAGCGTTTCATTAAGCAGATAATAATATAGATAAAAGCCTAATGACCTGCCCCAGGGGACCTTGCCTTACTGAAAGACAATATTGTGTACTAAAGTCCCAAAGCACTACATCCTACAATAGGGCTACTGCCTTTTCTAAAACAAACAAACAAACAAACAAAMAAAAAACTACCACCAACAAAAAACCCACACATCTGTATGCTTTAGCAAGGTCTGCATCTGAAAACTTGAAGTGACTCAGTCTATGGCACCTAGAGATGTGCCCCTTCTATTTCCTGTGAATGTCATTGGGATCTTGGAAGGACACTTTTGGGTTAGAATCAGCAGGAAACGTAAGTGTGTGTTTGTTGCACACATAACTCAGGCTGCTATTTGGAAATGTATAGCAATGTCACCATCCAAAGCAACAGCTCCCACACTTTGATCCAGAAGACCAAGCTAAATAATCAATGAACTTGATGAAGCCCTACATCCAAATGGGGCCTGAAAGCAGTCCCATGCTGGGGCTGTGGAACAGCGCTGCAGCCTCCTCTCTGTCGTGTAACCTGCTGAGTTGGATACATCCCTCAGTACCTGACAGGTTTTGTGTCAGACTGCTGTTTGCACAATGATTCACAAAAAAGTCTGAGACCAAACATTTAGTTTGAGTTAATTACTTTGACGTTCAATCTTGGTTGAAGGCTATATGCTATCTGTAAGGTGTATATGTTATAAATAAAATATAAAATATTGACCTATTTATTCACTCTGTGAGAAAAAACAATTTAAAATAAATTTCATTTTCTTTCAGTCTGCAATATTTATATGAGAAAGTTAACAAAGTCCTGCCTAGACTTCTCTGAGCTGACAATATTTACTCTGTAGTTTTCTGTTTGGAATCCTTCTCTTCTTTGAGGTTTCCTGTTTCAGAGTTGGAAAGCTCTTAATGCATTTTAATTCCCAAGAGTCGCCAAGGTTATTAGCTCTGTTACCAATGGGGGTTTGAGGGAAAGATTTTTTCTACTTCAAACTACACATATTGCTTTTTGCAACTGGAATATTTAACTCTAACCTCTTATTTTTATTTTTTCATTTTTTATTACTAAAGCCCTCCACGGGAGCCCTCCCTCCCTTACTATTAAAATAATAGCAACGATATTTTAACAAGTTTCATTCAGTCTGATTGATATATATAATTATTTTTCCTCTGCAATTATTCCATGAGAAGATGCAGAGCACACACACTGAAACTACTGTACTGAAACTAAATCTTACTGATTACTGAGATGTAAAACAGTATTTCCTCACTATCTGCAAACTGCATCCTTAACACACACACACACACACACACACACACACA
>NW_028186329.1:3395147-3403151 GCF_003343005.1 Rhea americana
AAAAAAAAAAAAAAAAAAAAAAAAAAAAAAAAAAAAAAAAAAAAGTGGGAGTGCTCCTAAGGCTAAAAGAAGGACTTTTTTTCCTCCCCGCCCTCCACTGAGTTTAATTTTACTCACTGAGTTTTAATCATTGAGTTTAATTTTACTCAATGAGGTTACAAGGAATGAAATCTCGCCTGAAACCGGGACTGCATATCTACTAACAAACATGCCAAGGACTGCTCTCTAGCACAGAAACCATCAGGCAAAGAGCAGTTTGTGTCTGTGTTATTAAACTCTCTTAAGCTCCAGAACAGGCCAGTCACGTCCAAAGTGCCTACCAGAAAAGGTACCTTGCTAATTCATGAATTGTGCACAGGCCAAAATCTGTGCCAGCAGCTATTCTACCAATTAACAGTACAGATGACTGAGCTACAGTGCCCCAGAAAGTTTCTTGGCACTACTGAATTTAGTAACACAGATGTAGTCTGACAGGCATAATGTTAAACATCTAACTCACTTATTTCAGCACTCTTTCTAGTCAACAACGTGATTCATTCAACCTTTCTTAGCCATCTATTTTAGGATGGAACAACACAACCTCTAAAATCAGCTTTTGTCTCTCTAGATAGTGAGACATAGAGTCAAAGTTTTCTAATAACTAAAATACGGTGAGATGTATCTGATGTTTCATGTTATTATGGCTATTGCAGCATGTGCAAAGCAGGAACAAGAAAATTGCATAGAATCTTCTGATATATAGTTCATTTTGGGAGCACGTTAAGTATGATACCAGCAAAGACTTTACCAAGTGTTTTTGTTCTCTTAATGATCTAAGAGAAAATAAGGCTAAAACTTTTTTCCCCCTACACATGGTGTTTTATACACTAGGATCACATTTATCTTGCAAAACCCCAGTTTAAAGGTATTTTCCCCTCTTTTGCCTCATTGCAAAGTACAAAGATGCTGTAGGCTAGATAATGCCTTGAGTAACCTCCATACAACCTCCCTGAAGAATAAGGAAGACTTCAGATTCAGAGAACAGCGTAAGACAAAAGCCTGTGCAACTCAAACCAGGATTTGATCTGCACAATGGCTGTAAGCAGCAGCAATGGATGAATAGAAGCTGCTTTAGAGTCCAGGAGGAATTGGGTAAGACTTTTTTTCTCCCCTCTATTTTACTCTGAGATCATCCCTTCAAGAGAGGAGCGAATTRACACATACATCTCTTCTGTTAATATCTTAGCAGTTCAGGAATTAAGAATAAAAATGGTATTTGCTTAATATGCCTAGAGTTGACGTGACAATGTGTCAGTTATCATTTCACTCCCAGCTGAGGAAACCTTAGTTTCACTTAGCTCCTCTGTATTTCTCCTCTTTTAGACTAGTTCAAGTTACAAATTAGAATTTCAGAACAAACAGTGCAATAGGTCAGATAAGATCACTTACCAGTTGATACTTGGATTTCAGACAAGTCACAATGGCCCTGGTAACCTGATATTGAGCAACTCCTGTGAATACTACTCAGTGCCAAGAACTTTGATTGTGCTACCTGTAGAAATATATAGGGGATACAAGTGTCTTTTCAAAAACCCCTCCTCTTTGGTGATCACTATAGGTAGAGAGAAGTAATCCCATTCACAGGCATGATTTGGGAGACCACAGTGGYTTTTCTGCTGTGATCATTTCTGTTTAACACATTCGAGAAGCTGCAAGACAATTTGGTGTAACAGCAGTAGCATCATTAAGCTGGATAGAGGCATCTGGGATTTATTAATGCAGCAGAGACAACCTTGAGTGGCCCATTTAAAAGTTTTGTAAAATCAGCACGTCTGTACTATGATGCCCCTGTACCTTGTAGCTGCCATTCAGGCCTCAGATTTAGAGGACTGTTTTTACAAGTTAACGTGAATGGCAAGTACTCTCAGTTCTTCTAACTGCTGCATATAGATTACCTAGTTCTGCTGTTAAAAAAAAAAGCCCTACTAATTTATTTTCAACTCATTAATCATCTAAATATCTAGTTCAGTTAATCATTTCTCAATCTTCTAAAATACTTAAATTACTGATTTTTCCTGATTTGCCTATTCTGTTCTTTCAATTACGTAAATCGAGGGGGTTAGGTTTAGCTTGGTTGGTTAGAGCACRGTGCTAATAATGCCAAGGTCGTGGGTTTGATTCCTGTACGGGCCACTCGTTTGGGTTTGGACTAGATGATCTCCAGAGGTCCCTCCCAACCTCACCAATTCTATGATTCCTTCTATGAATTAAGTATGTTATAATTGTTGATACCCCAGTATTGAAGGGAGAGACTGGCAAGAGTTGGATCAGGTGAGTAGTCACTATTTASTAGCAAACTTAGGGCTAAGAAATACTAAAAGAGTTGGGGTTTGGAGAAAAATTAGGAATGAAGACGGTTTCTCCACTTTCACTCTACAGAATACTAGGACTAATTACAAATAGATCTCTTCTCTCTGAAGCTTCAGCTAGGGTATTATACACCACTCGGAATACTGTAATTCAAGAAAGATATGAAGGTGATGGAGAGGGTGCAGATGAGAAACATGGAATGATCAGGAGTCAAGAAAAATCAATACATGAAAAAATTCTAGCAGAGAACAGAGTAATCTCCACTTCATCTGTGCATATGGTAAGTCATACCTATATATAGGTAGCAGCAAGGGAGTAGGGAAAAAAAAAAGCTTAAAAAGCAATATAGCAGTGTTAGGCATTAGAAGAGACTGCCTATAGAGCTTGTAAAAAGGTTCATCATTACTGATGTTTGTCTACTCAAAAACCTACCAGGAACAATTAAATACACTTAGTCCTGCTTTTRGATAGGGGAAGCACTTCTAATTTTCTACAATTCTGCTTTCCCTGTACTATCTGATATACATTTAATAGTGGTGCCCTTGTGATAAGACAGGGGATTTAAGGGCTAGTGTCACCTCCCAAAAATTTGACAGATAAAATAAAAATAAGCCACAGAATTAGAATTACTGGGGAAGCTTCTGCAGTTAATAAAACAGCATAGTGTTTAGCTAAAAGAAACCACTAGAAATAGAAATGTAGGAACAAATTGAAATAAGTAATTAAATACAATTCAAAGAACATGCTGAATCTTTAATACATAATTCATAAATCTATGTAAGTTGTTCAAATAAAAAAACAGTACTGAATAAAGGAAATCAGAACTATTACTGTAGAGTTTACTTGACTGGACTATTAACTTGTAGGAGATTGAAGTAAACTTTTTTTTTCTTTTAAACTTAAGAGAATAAAGCTTACCAATAGATTCAACATAAGAACAACCTTCTACCATTAGATGGCAAGATACAATGACCTACAATCCTCCTTCAYCTCAAGATCCTAGTGGTTTGTTTTCATCTTATTTTTCTTGCATCACGACATGTATTTGCACTACACCAATAGTTTCATTTGTTAAGATCAAGTGAGGTGAAAGACAGCAATCAAACATTCTTTAGAGAGAGAGAGACAGACTAGTAGCTTATCTTAGGCAAATGTACTGCCACAAACAAGAGAAAACTACTTACATTTGTAAAGGAGGCAAAATGGACATTAAAAAACACCAGAAAACAAAAATCTAGAAAAACTATGCATGTATCTTTGTCCTCGCGTACCCTCTAGCGGCTGTACAAGGTTACAATAGCTTTACAGTAACCGAGCAGGCAGASCTGGTTTCAAGGGGACAGGCACAGAGTGACTTTCACATTAGTTTTGTTAAAGAGACTTACTATACCACGACTAGCATTTTGAATAGGCAAAAGTATGGATTACAGTGTTTTAAGTTTGGAACCAATTCTATGTTGTTAGCTGAATCTAAAAGACTCCAATATAAGCCTTCTACATGAATAGTTGGATAAAGTTTAAACCTTTCTAATGTGATGTATGTATTATACATTCAGGGCATATGCCTATGTTATCATGYCAAGTGTTATCTACATGCAGTCAAACTGCAACAACATTAGCAGGGTAAGCTGGGTATTTGCTCTCCAGAAGTTCTGCAAATATGGAAAAATCTAATACATGGGTTGCAGAGACTGTATAAAAGCCACCCATACTACATATACAGGTTGCACGAAATGGCAAAAATCACCTCAGTCAGTTGGAYAAGCATGCTTTAACCTAGGACAGGTCACCTGGCTTGTATTTGCTGAAGAATCAAATTATGTCATTGACCAGAAGTGTCATCTAGCATAACAACATTCTTCAAGCAAACAGCTAACATTTACAGCTTAAATTTTAGTAAAGCTTAAACAATCTTTTAAATAAAAGATTGTAAAACAGACAACTTTAAAATAACTACTCTCCTGCCCCAAAAGCAAAGGCTGATACTGTAATCAGGGTACCAATTCCTCTCCAGGATGAAAGAAAAAATCCTCATTACTTTAAAACTTATTAAAGGGATAYGAAGTGCATTCTATTTCTTTGACGGAACATGCAGCTGGCAAAGCAGGAAAAGAGCAGCCACCAAAGGAACATACACAGAATAGGGTTTTAGCATTCCACTGTATGATATTTTTATTAACAGAAAGATCCAACAGCTTTTGCTAGTTGTTAAACAGTGTAAAAAAAAATCCAACCAAACAAAAACAAAAAAGCCCTTTTTTCTGGCAACTGCTGAAGTGCTTGCTCAGTTTTCAACACAGTGCTAGATGATTCTGGGGGGAGGAAAATATTTCTGAGGCATATCATCATACTGTTAATTTAAGTTAAAATTTGAACAAATATAAATGTGGTCCTTGCACTGACAATGTGAAGAAGGCACAAGGTGAAATAATTAAATTATATACAAATAAGTAAATATTAATTATGAAAAATTCAAAATACTTTCTGGAAAAGACATCAGAGTGCACGTTCAAGATGAAGACTTCACAAAGGAAAAAAAACCACACGTAACACTCATGTCAGAAATAAACTGAATCACAGTATATATATGCAATAAATATCCCTTTTAATAAAAAGAAGCTGTCTTSAGTACAGCACATCAAGTGACAGAGAGCAGTCCACTCCTCAAGACAAAGCAGTTTCCCTTCAAATACAGCAACTGGGAGCTCAGCAGCAAGAGAGCTGGCTCTGTTCTACAGATGGCACATGCAGATTTTTGCATCCCAGATGGCACTAGAAGAAAGTTACATGATTGGATAGCCTAGGTATCTCTTCTTTTATGCTATTCATCTCCATCACGTTTATAAAAGTATAGTCATATGCAGAAATGTAAAAACAAACAAACAAATAACCCTTCTTTCTKCATGTTTATAGGCAGAGCTTTTGAAGGTTAGTCCCTTTTCCATTTCTGAAGATTGCATTTAAACTGCTGTATTGCCTGTCAGTCATCCCCACGCCTGGGTTTTGCAATAATGTAGTACAAGCTTTCCATCACTTCCAAAACACTGCAAGAAGGGAGGAAGAAAAAAAAAAGAAAAAAAAAAAGATGTTAGGATACATGAAGTAAAACAAAAACAAACTAGCAAAATGTGTCACAGCATAGTGCTAGTCATAAGAAAGCTCATCATAATGGGAGGCATGATAACATACTACACATGAAGGACTGCTTTTCCAGAGACTGTAAGAAGTAATGTCACTTTAAAATCTATTAATATGGAATGAGTATCAACTAGATTACACTAAATCCAAGGTATTATCAGTATAGCTGATAATCATACAGCTATCAGTATAGCTTGGGGCAATGGCAGATTTAATGTAACAGAAGTATAYTGATAGATTCTGGTAAGTACATTTAAAAAGGATATTCAAAATGAAAGTCACCTCATAAAGGGTCCCAACTTCCTGGTCTGGGGATGGAGCAAAGGACTGATTCACGTATATAAACTGCAAGGAAAGAAAACAGAAGATGAAGATCTCCCTGCAAGGCACACAGAAGAAACATTCTTCAGCCAGAAGTGGGTAAATTTATCCTCTGTTCTCCATTTATTTTGTAATCTTCAAAATCCACATCAGACTACCATTGGTCAGTATTTTCACTCTGGTGCAGATGGGCAACATGACTTCTAGGAGTCATGTCTGACTGGCCAAAYCAAGCGTGCCCACTGCTACCTTCTGCAAATTCATCCATTAGTCTTCCATACAGTACCCTGAAGTTAACTCAGTAGTTTAGTTCTTGCTCTTATTTTGAGTATCCAACCCATTCCCACTATTGTAAGCTTGCTCAATTATAACAACAGAAACTACAATTATTTCGTTCTTCTTTGAAGTCATCCTTTACACTTCCTGCTCCAAATATATACACACACACAGAAGCTATTTAACAGCATCAAAAGAGAGCCTTGAGATCCAGAGCACAAGAAGGCCATGCGTGGTAGGATATCAATGTACTATTTTCAAAACAGGTCATAAAATTCCTAGGGCTTTGTTCCTGRAGTTAGCCTTAAGGTGAAACTACAMTGGAAGTCTCTGTGCTGCTACCTTTCTTGCTCAGTCAATAAGGTGGCAGTTAATTAAATAAATAGTTGAGAATATCTATTAGCAGAAAAAATATGAACTCTTCTTTGAGAGGTTAATCCTTGGTTCCTTGGGGGTGGATGGGAGGGGAAAAAAAAAAAACAAAAAAACTTCTACTGATCACTAGCTGAAATAGACTGTTAGTAAAGCTGTTTACACATGTAGATTTAAATAGCCACCAGAACAAGGAGAGTGATTTTATCTGATACTTTAGATATGCAGTTGCATATTTTAAAAAAATCTAGCTTTAACTTGATCTTAAACAAAAACTTTGAAGTGTATGGCTTTAAGACTTCCCTGCTAACTGCAAAATCAGTGCAATTATATTTGCATATCTGTTCCAGCCATTCCAGCTTTTACTTAACCAGAAGTGCACCAGGGCTTCTTAGGCAGAATGAACTCAAACAATATTGGCACTGGGCTTACAAAGAAGCATATATTTCCAAACTACCCATTTTAAAAGAGAGGAAAAAAARTGTTCTATGATAGTAGTCTTAAACTGTTTTGGGGAGGGGAGGGGAGGGGAGTGAAGAAAACAGCCACCAGCTGTCAGAGAGACAATCCCATACCTTTCAGAGCCTTGGAACATTTTCTCCACAYACCCGACCTTTAGAGCTGCACTGCAGTATGAACCCCTTTCACTGAAATACATTGCTGCGCAACAGGTACACAGCTCCATCCTGCACAGCAGCATCAGACAAGAAAAAAAAATGAAGAGATAGGAAAAAATAGGCTGGAACTGCAGTCTGAGCACATCCACATGGCATTGCTTYGGGAAGTATTGCTCATCTCAAYGTTATACAGTGGGATAAACTCGGAATAGTTTTACTGCTGCTTTTACACGAAGTTTCCTTGCAGGTGCCACGGCCTAGGCTCAGTCTCCCCGGAAAGCCAACACTCCAGCAACCTGAACGCACCACCGAGCGCAAAACCCTCTTCTGCTGCCGCCCCGGCCCGGCCCGGCCCGGCCCGCCCGTACCAGCTGCTCGGAGGCCATCAGCTTGAGGAACTTCTTGATGAAGTCGACGAGGCCCTGGATGGTGCGGGTGCGCTCCACCGCCCACTTCTTGGTCTTCATGATGGGGGTGTCCCCCACCGCCTTCAGCAGCACGTCGACTGCGGAGGCAGCGGCCGTTAGTGGCGCGCGCCAGCCCGCCCCGCCCCGCCCTCATTGGCCGGAGCCCCGCGCCCCCTCCGCCCATTGGCCAGCGCGCCTGCCCGTCAGAGCAGAATCCCCACCCCCGACCTTGCTCACTGACGATTTCTCCCCCCATTACTTTTCTTTTTAGTGTCGCCGGCGGGTTCTTCGCTGCCCGGCGAGCCCGCCGAGGGGGCAGCCGGCTCGGCAGCCCCCGCCGAGGCTCCGCCCTCCTGGGTGTCCTCCCCGCCCTCCCTTCGGCCCTCGCTCTGAGGCGAGACCGGCGGCTGCTCCCCTGCTTCCGCCATACTGCCCTCGGCGAGCCGCCGGCGGAAGTGACGCACGGCACCGCGTTAACGAGCTCGCTTTGCAAGCCATTTTGTCCCTCGCGGGCCGCCGCCGCC
>NW_028186329.1:3403576-3462141 GCF_003343005.1 Rhea americana
GTGCGCCCGAGAGCGCCGCGAAGGGCCCCCGCTGGGCCGGCCTGCAAACGGGCGCGGCACGGCACGGCACGGCACGGCACGCCGCCGCGGTGCCTTGTCGGGGGTTGCTGCCTGCTGCTTTGCGCTTAAGCGCAGTTAGGCGGGTGGAGAAAACGGAAGACGAGAAAGCGCTGGGGTTGTTCGAGGGGCGGTTTCGGCGGCAGTGAGGTGGTAAAGCAAGCTGTTTGCCGTCAGATACCACGCGTTAGTCTCTCTGAAGGCGACGGAAGGCGGCCTGCTTCAAGGGCAGGCTAGGTTCTCCGGTCTTACTCGTGGCATCGGTACCACAAACTCCGTAGTGCTTTTTAGCCTAACTTTCTGCATCGCTGATGTAGTGCCGCATGTCTCCACGCCGTGGCGGCGGTGCTGGAGTTGGGAACATGAGAATACGGTTTCATAGGACCCTTGAAAGTAATTGATTAGTAAGCAGAAGCGTTTCCTTTGAAAACTTTCAGAGAGCAAAAATAATTCTGACACAAATAAATGTAATGAATTGGAAAAATATATTCTTTCACATTGGAGAAAGCAAATTTTTAAGCAGCTCAAAATGCAGTGAACATGGCCTGAAGGAAGTGTAGCCACAGGGAATTAAACAAACTGAAAACAGTTGATTTGATTCCAGGATCAGAGACTTTAAGATAATGTTTTAATCATATTCTGCCTTTCCTAACAAGCAGGCAAAACTCTGCGTGGGCTGACCTTGGCCATAAAACACCAAAAAAACACATGATGCTTCTCAGAATTATATTTTAAGAATATTCTTCTTCAGTAATGCTATTGTTTATTCTAATTTATAACCAGTTATTTGCAATTCTGGCCATTGCAAAAGTCGTATTTAACTTTACTGGAAGGGTTATATCTTACTTTGTACACATCTGAGTAGAAACAAAGACTGTGAGAGTTCAGGTTGCACCGTCAGGCTTTTTAATAAAGGAGTGTAACTGATACAGATCATTGCCATGGGTGACTGAATTTAATCCTGTCTCAGAGGAAGGACAATATTGAAAATTCTTGTTTTTAAACCAGTTTTCTCCTTTCTCCCAAATTCTGGTTTACCACACTGACATCTTTCATTTCCCATTTCAAATTAAAAAGAATCTAAAGCAGTCTCGCTTACCTGTATTGATAAGCATCTATTCCTCTTTGTGCATCCTCACTTCTTTCTGATGGCTTTAACTGCAGAGTTGTGGCAAATTGCTTAAAAAAAAAGTCTTTTTTTTCCTTTTTTTTCCTGTCAGTCTGAAGGTAACAGTTAATTGGTAGGATAGGTAGATGAAAGATACTGGTATGTAAAACTTGAGGAAATTCGTGTGAAGCAGTTCACTTCTGTTCTTGGTTTCTGTTGTAATTTCACTTTTTATGTCTTTTGTTAATGTTGTTAAATGCATAACGTTGGTGGGGAAAGGAGAGAAGTGAATGGTAGGAAAAAATCAAATTTTTCTTGAGAGCTAGTTACTTTAATCATTAGAAGAATTAGAAGAAATCTTCAGTGCATGCAATAGGTTAATGTGCCTGTATAAAGGCATATACAAACATATATACGTGTAAAAAGGGAGCAGTTTGCAGATTTGAAAATTTAAATATGTTAAACTAAAAATTATGTCAACATTCTTGTCCAGAGTTAGTAGTCTGTAGTTTGCAAACGAGCTATTTTTGCATCTTGCGAACTTAAGTGATTTTTCTAAATCTTTGTGGTTTATATAAGCAGGTGTGACTGTTGTCTTGATTATCTTTTTGTGCGTGGCTTCAATAACATAGGACTATTTATAGTTTTTGAAACATGTACACTTTGATATCAGTTGAACCAGTATTAGGGAGATTTCCATTTCTTTTTACAAATAGAAGTGTCTCCTCCTTTGTGAGAGATTAATTTGAGTCAGGTCTGTGAAATCTGGTTGTTTTTCTGGTGGCAAAAAAATGGTAGAACACGACTGTTGTGTGGGTTTGTTTTTTTTTTTTTTTTATATGATACAGAGGATTGAAAGAGTTGTCGCTGGATAAAATTAAGCTAATAATTCTTTGCAGTTAAGTAGAGTAATAATAATTCTCAGCAATTAAGTATGAAGATAAATGTGCCATGTTATTTTGTTTTACAATATAGACCGTGGCTGTAACTTCAAAGTACAGAACAAGTTTCTGATTAACTTTGAAAGTAAAGACAGATTCTTAATATAAAAGCTATGCTTTAATTACTGAAAAGTATTTATCTTGTTATCTTAAGGAAAGGAAGTGCATATTATCTCTTTCCTGATGTCAGAAAACATGGTGGGATGAAGGTGAGGTTACTGCACTGTAGGAAGGCAGGCGTAACTTAGGGAATACAGACTATAAAAGCAAAGGATCTGTGTGTCAGAGAACAATTTACTTCTGCCAATGTCTTTTGTAAATGTCTTTTTGTATTCTGGAGCTTGTTTGTAAAATAACACATGAATTTGAGGGGAACGCATATAAGCCAGGCTGATACCAGGCTTTGTTTCATTAGCAGTCGTGTAAGGGACTGCACTGTTTTATCTGAAGTCACTTTTAAGATATGTGCACCACCTTAGCAGAGAATGCTTTTTCATGTAATGGTTTAAAATGCAGACTTACTCTTATTTGGTGACTTCAGGGCTTGGTGCTATAAAATAAACATGGGATTTGAAGAATTGTAAGTAATTTTTTTTGACTGCTGAAGTGCTATAAATTTGTTGAAAATGATCCTGCACTTCTAGAAGTGTAGCAAAAGTGTGTATGTGTGCAGTGGTGAAAGGACAGTTACAGTGGGAATTTAGGAAGAGACTAGTGAACTCAGATTTTAGAAGCAATGTTTCTGATCAATAAAAGACTGTTACACGGTAAGTTATGGCTTCATAGAAGGTGTTGCTCGTGATACCATTGTATTTTGACCTGTTTCATAAAGAGTGATGTTTTGAGGATTTGAGGTGTTTTTGTTGTTTTTTTTCCCCCACAAGCCTGTGATGCTGTGTTTTTGCCTTGGTAATAGCTGAAATGAATTTCAAAGCAAGTCCATAAACATTCAGCCTTCAGTGGAGATATAAAAACTTCTGAATATTTCAAAATACTTCATATTTAATTGAAGGTATAATTTCTAAGTCTTGGTGTTTAAGCTTCTTAAAAACAGTTAATTCTTTCACATTTTTTCCACAGTCACTTAGTTCTCTGCTAGTTCAATTCAACTTGCAAAAATGTCTTTTTTTTACCAGAGATGTTGAAATTATATAAAAACAGTGCGCAACTTGATGCTTGCCAGATTTAAGGCGTCAAAATTTGATAGTTTGAGGATGCTCAAATACTTCGCATTGTATTTGTTAATATGTGCTGTGTATTGATAATTAATTCATTTTAAATTCACATCAAAAATTGTTTTCTTTTGCAGAGTGAAGATACACAGCAGCAAATTATCCGAGAAACTTTCCATTTAGTATCAAAACGTGATGAAAATGTTTGTAATTTCCTAGAAGGAGGCTTGTAAGTATAAAGTTCAAAATAAATGTGTGATATTTTTCAGCTAGCAAAGATTATCACTACTGCATGTGGCATAACTGTTTTTACAGTTGTAATGTAAGCATAGTGTTACTTCAAAATATTTTAATGCACTGGTAACAATGTTATGTCGGCACTAAACGTGCATATTCTTTACTCCTGAAACATAAGTAAGTATAATTAAATGAGGTAGGCAATAACATTTTTGTTTTCTACTGCTATAATTGAATTAGTGGCTATAAAGGTATTTTAGATACAAGGTGGAGAAGAAACAGGCAGATGATACCTAACCAGTTTCCTTATAATCTAGCTAAAGATTTCTGGCCTTATTCTAAGAGGTATTTGCAATTGTCCTATCCACTGAGAAAGCTAAAATATTTTGTAGCTGATGTTTAGGCTTGAGCTCCTAAAATTTGAGTGGACAGTCTCCAATAAAATGCTTTCCCCTACCTTTAAGTTAGAGTTCAGGCTTGCTGTGTGAACTGGGAAAAAGATATCTTTAAAATACGCTAACTACTACAGTTTTAACCAAGACTTCTTTACTAATATGGTTAGACCAACCAGAGTTTTAAATGTTAGCTGTTAGTAGTCAATAGTACAGACTATAAAGTTTAGTTGCCTTTTTATAAAGAAGGCACACCCAAAATATCCTGTCATGGATTTTTTTTTTTTTCCATAGTATGGTCTTGCTTTAATTAAAAGAAATTCTGAAACAGAGGAGTATTTTATTTTGGGTCATGAAGGCTAAATAGTTATAAACAACCACCTTCTAGGAAAAGGATGGAGCAAATTTATGATGTTCTATATAAACATAGGATGCTTAACGTAATATCATAATCTGTAATCATGGAAATTTCTAATAGCTGAAAACTGATGTGTTAATGCTTCAACTCACTGTGTGCAGAGTCATGGTTAAACATATACCTGTACCATGTCAGCTATGATGGCTTTTTTCTGATGAAGATGAACCCTAATTATTTATTATTTTATTTATAATTATTTATTATTTTTACTAAAATCCTTCTCTTTCAAGTGCTCAGCTGTAGATTTTTGATTCTGTGGTTCTGTTCTTGGAGGTAGTTACAAGCTGGAAACTTGCTGGATTGAATTCTGGACGTGAAAGACAAACCGTTTGTGGCTGGCAGAGGACACAAGTACAGCTTTCCTCCTGCTGCCTGTTTTGTAGAGTTGTCATTTCATTATTTTTTTTTGTGTAAATAAAGCACAAAAGAGGAAACTTTACATGTAATTTTTTTCCAGTTATATATATATATATATGTATATATATAAGTATTTGCCTGATACTGCTTAAATGTAGTTACTGCTGTTTAGGAACAAGGTTTTGTTTTGTTTTCTCCCTCAAGCATTAATTAATGTAAAGCAAAGCGCTTAAGCAAGTGTCCTAAAGATTTGTTTTTCCTTGTCACCTCTCTGCCCCCTCCCCTGCCAACTTCCTCTGAAGTATCCTTGTTTTTTTCTATTTTCTTTGATTTTATTTTTCACAAGGCTTGTGATCCAGTTCTAGTACAGTGTTAAGAGAGAATTGAGCTTCATAGCTGTGTAGTACTAGGCTGCAGAATTTTTTCATTTCTATTTGAATGGCACTCATACAGCTGACAGCAAGTGTTAATGATCTAAAGAAAATCTCTTACAGTTGTATGTATCTCCTTGGGGAAGGCTACAGCAGAAGAGTGAAAGTACATATCTGCTTAGAGATCTTCGTGTTCACTAATGAGATGTTCAGTGAGCAATAGAAATTAATTTTTTTCTCCACTTTAACATTGCGTCATAAGTGATTGGTTGGACTACAGTAATCTTTTACTATGAAATATTATATAGCACAACAATGTTACGCGTTCTTGGTTATGATGCGTACCATAAACCCAATTTAAGGCTTTTTGCTTGAGTCCAAATATTAGTCTGCATTATTTTTTCTTGTCTTGGCGGCTTCTCTGAGAAGGACGAGGGATGATGCTTAAGCATATGCTCTGTTCTTAGTAATGCAGATCAATGTCTGTACAGTGCCCACTAATGTATCATGGAATTACATCTAATAACCATTTTTGTATGAACAGTAGCCTACATGATCTGTTTGGATTGATTGTAATAAAAATGTGCATATGTCAGCATAGATAATTATCCATATGGATAACAGTAACTGTGCTTGTGTGGTAAATGTAACTTGGACTGTCTTGATGATTTGTTGTTTTTCTTCCATTTTAATTATATCACAAAATAAAAGTTGTTATGTAGTTGGATTTGGGAAAGCTCCAACCATTAACAATAGGCTTCCTATTAACTGAAATAACTCTGGTGGTCTGCAGAGCTTATCCTAAGATACTGACTAAGCTTTCTTCTTTTCTTTCCCATTTAGATTAATAGGTGGATCTGACAACAAACTAATTTATCGACACTATGCCACCTTGTATTTTGTCTTCTGTGTGGATTCTTCAGAAAGTGAACTTGGCATTTTAGACCTAATACAAGTGAGTTTTGTTTCCTTATAAGTGGAATTCTACTTCTACATTCCTTAGAATTCTAGTATTTAACACTGACCTTTTCTGAACTACTTGAAAGTGAAGGTCATTTTCATACTATGAATACACCTGAAGTGCAGAGTATTACTTTTAGATAGTTTGCAGTTTTCTAGGCTTTCCTTGAAAAGGTTATTTCCCAAGTTGGTGATAAAACGGTTCATTTGGAAACTACTGAACATTCATCAGCCATTTTTTGCTGCAGCTCTGCAAGGCCTTGTTTTGACTCTAGAAATATTCAGGTCAATATAGTACAGTTCAGATGTAATTTGGATTGAGAGTTTGATACATAAAGCTGCTACTGTGTCGTAAGTAAGACTATCTGAATCAGTCATTCTGACCTGCTACATTGTGGAGGACCATTATGCAAACTTCAGCTAGTGCTTTTCTCACTGTGGTCTACTATATGTATTAATAATGATGTTCAGCAGTTTCCAGTTATTTCCAGTGACATAGAGTAACCTACATTTTACTTTCTGGTGTTGAAGCAAGTTGCTGGAGCTTACTGCTCCGTGTATGTGCTGACCCATCGAACAGTCTGAATTAGGCAGTTCTTAAACAGTTCTATAATATTGTTGCTTCCTGTGATAGAAGTTCTTTGATGGGTTTCCGTCTCTCAATTTCACATCTTTTCACATCTTTTTGATTAAGGCCCAATGTTTATTTACACAACAAAATGTAGTTACTTGAAGCAGAAATATTTCTSTTTATATAACTTCATAGAATCATAGAATGGTAAGGTTGGAAGGGACTTCTGGAGATCATCTAGTCCAACCCTCAGCATAGCCCCATATGAGGGTTGAACTCATGTCCTTGGCATTAGCATCAACATGCTCTAACCAACTGAGCTAAACCGGCCAATACTTCTATTATTTTCTGATCCATATGATTTTGTTTATAAATACAGTCTCACTACGGTACCTGCACCTTTGCAGTATTTCTGTTTCTCTAAGTCGTTGGCTGACCATTTGATTATAGTTGAAAGTGTACAGAGATCAATTAAACATTTTTAATTTCCATTTTGGATGACAAGGAGGAATCTGTTGACCACCGATGCTGGGAGGATTCAGAGTTAAATGTATCTTATACTAGAAAAATGTCCTCAAAGCTTATTATTAGATCTCAATTCCATGTGCAGCCCAGACTGGCACCATACATGCGTACACATCCACCTGATTAAATAAGCTTTGTCTTTTTAATATGTTTGTAATTGTTGCTGCATTTTCGTACATCTTTGTTTACTGTAACTCACAGTCAGTGCAGCTAAGAGTAAGCTGTCTGGAGTTTATGAATCATACATGTATTGCATTGTTTGAAGAAGTGGTTATTTAGAAGGCCAGTTTATGATTTCCTAAAAGTAGATTGGTGAAATCAACCTATAACTCAGTCTAGCTTGTAGAGAGTCTGTCTTGTAAATTGAGTAGATCTGTAGTAGATTAGATTACATGCGGTAGCCTGTGGTTCTTTTCAGCATAACATTTTTGTTGTATTTGGTAATATTTAGAATACTTCTGGAAAGGCCTCTTGCATCACCATTAGGTCAGAGCTTGGTTCTGACTTAATAAATGTGCTGCGTTTATCTGTCACAAGTTAGATGCTCTCTGTTTTTATACTGGGTACAGACTAGCCATGTTTGAACCTGATAATAGCTCAAGGAAATTCCCACTACTAATTTTTATGTATTTTCATTTTTTTTAATTAAAATACTTGTAAGGTTCTGCTTGTTTTTGGTTTTAATTAATTGGATGGGAGATAGGTCAGCGTCTGTACCACATGTGGTAGGTTTTAGAGTCTTTTGAATTCAGTGTAAATTACATAGTTAGCTGTAGTTCTTCCCCTTTGTCTGTGGAGTGTAATGTTAAAACACGTTGAAATAAAATACATAGAAAATTCTAAGTAGGTGTAGACTGGAATGAGGAAAAATTGAATGAAATTTCCAGTGGTACCTGACTGCCTTAAACACCTAAACATCAACTTAAACATTTTTTAAGAATTTTTTACCCATTGCTATACTTTCAAGGCATATTGTCCCAACAAGTAGCTAAATCAGTGAGATCGTGGTCTTCCTGGAGAAGCTGTGAATAATCTTGCAAGCTGCTGTTGTTCATTAAGGTGTGCATGGAAAAATACAGTGCGGTTCATTTTGAAAGCTGGATTTCTCAGTTTTTAATGGTAAATCATCCTGACCAGAGATGCTTTTATGCTAATTAAAGAAAGAGAGTGAGAGCAGCAATGTGGCTGTGAAACCTATTTTGGTAGAAAAATAACCAACTAGTTATAAGATAATGCTTTTAGTTTAGATTAGAGTTGAGTGGAAAGTAAAGGGCAGGAGTGAAAACCAGGATGGAAAGAACATTTTGTTCGGCATTTTAACCTTGAAAGCGTTAGCCTTGAGAGGTAACGCACTTCAGTTTCGATAGCTGAAGAGAGCAACTTCTATGGTCTTTCCATTACGCTGTAATGAAGGCCTGCTCTGTAGAATCTAAATGGCTAGTCTTCTAAATTTACTAGAAGAAAGCTACAATGTCAAGTGCCAAGGCATGTTGTTTTAGAACATACTGTGCAAGTGTGGGAAAATGCGATGGCTACTCCAAGGATTTTCCAATTAGAAAGGCTATGAAAGTGCCACAGTCATCTCAGATGCTTGCAGTGATATGCAAGGGATAACTTAGCACAGGTTCTCTCAAAGCATAAACCAGGCTTGTTTATGGAGAGCTCGCTCTATTACAAGATTGTTATATTCTAAACTAATGGAAGTTTCAAGTTGTGTTTGAACAGCAAAAAGCAGGGAAGGGAGGATCTTCTATGGGCAGATTGAATTAATTCTCTCAACATTTACTGCTGCTGTTTAGCCTAGAAATGAGGATGAGATCTTCTTGACCTGGGTCATGCCTGGCTTGCTTATACTTCATCTTTTGCACCTGCTTTTATTAGTGTTTGGTAGTAGTTGATAGCATCTAGCATCACATGCATTTAATTGCTTAGGTATCTGCTTTTTTCAGTTAGCCTTGTTAGCTTTCCAATCTGAATGTGTTTTATTCCCTTGTCTTAGTATTTACCTAATTATCTTTACTACGAAGAGCTTACTTTTTTAATGTCTTACGTTTTTGATCTAGTATTACCGAGTACAGTGAGCATTCTGTTGTTGTGTGTGTGTGTGTATCAAATAACAATTTGGTATTTTGATTCTTACGGTTTACTCTCCAGTGTGTATCTGGCTTTATTAAAGCTTATTTGCCAAAAAAAAAAAAAAGATTTTTTGTTTTTGTTTTGTTTCTTCCCCCGCTGCCTCTATTTACTTTCATGGAGGTGTGCATGGGTTTTATTTTCCTCAAATTGTGAAAGACTGTGATTTCAAAAATTAAGCACAAGAGGGAGCTATAAATTTACTTTGATTTCATAGTTATTTAATTAATGTGAATTTCATCTTCATTTTCCTGGTCTTTATTTGAGATGACTTATTTCCATTTGAATTCTTTTTTCTTTCTTTTTTTTTCTTGTACCAGACTTTGTTTCTGTTGTTACTTTTTTTTTTCTTTCTTTTAGAAGTTCTTTGAAAGTCTGCAATCTTGCAGATTTTGGTTTTGTGAAGTCTAATGGTTTGTCTTGCCTGATAACATTACAAAGTACACTTCAACTGTTTTTTGGGTTTTTTTTTTTTTTTTTTTTTTTTTTTTAAACAGTTGGTGTGTTTTCTGGTTATTTTGATCTGCAAGTCTGACACATCTGAAGTAATTTCTGAAGTACTTAATGTCTATATGTGCTTTAGCACAGCTTCTTGTAATGAACAGTTTGACTCAGTGAAAACTGTAATAGAAGCAAGGTAGTTCTAATTTTATGTACAACGTCAATTATTCTGCAGTGTCATAGAACAAGGAATGTTAGTGTAAAAATGGTTTGCCATGTAGATTAGTGCTTTTAAAGACCAGTAATTCCTAATAGGTTTATATTGTATTGGTGTTCCCATTAGTCTGGACAAATTCTCTTAACATGGATGGAAGATTGAGGAAGTTTCAAAGGTTTCCATTAGAAATCTTCAGCTGGTGAAAATTCTACCTGAAGAGTGCTTAGTGCTGATAGAGTTCCCTTGTGTTACAAAAATGTTCAGTGTGCGTTGATGATTGTGCATCGCAGGCAGAGATCTGAGTGTTGCGTGCTGATCTTACTCTGTAACAGGTAAAGGTTTTAAAAGTCACCATTATAGCTATGAATCAAGTTATGAATCAAGTGTGATCTATGGGATTAGTCCTACTTGCTGGAAGCAGACCACAAAAGTTAATGTACTGTTGATACGTGGACATACATACTGCTACTAAACATATCTCTTCAGGTCTTCTGGCTGTCTGAAAGGATGTGGGGAGGTTCTTTTTTTGTTTTTGGTATGTATGTAGCTTTGTTTTTTCAGGTCACAAGAATACAGCAGTCTGTGTGCAATATATATGAGGAATATTTTCTTTACAGGTAGTTTAACTTGTACAATTGAAGCTTTTAGGTAGGGGTTACCTTTGTCCTACATTTTCAATTTTCTTCCTGCAGCTAATGTCAAACAGCACTGTCCTTGTATCCACATTCTGATAAGGTACAAGGAAAATAAGAGAGCATCTTTGGTCAGTAGTGTTGCTGCCCATGACTGTGCACATGACTGTGGTTTGTGCAGCTTAAGATAATTTATTTACTTGCTCACCTCCCTTGTTTATAGAAGACTTATTGTCACAGCAAATTAACAACTACTTGAAGAAGAAGGTCTACGTTGTTTAGCTTTAGTAAAATTTAACATAAATCCCTCTGTTTACTTTGTTAATTGTTGTCAGGGACCCTGTCTTGAGTCTGCCAATGAACATGCTTTGTTTGTAGTTTAAATTATGCATGATACTGAAGAACAGTCCTTATTTTAAATGCACTGAAAATCAATTTGATGCAATTTGACTTTAAAATGGCAATCATTAATACTAGTAATTGGCAGCAACAGAATGTGATTAATAAAATACGTTTTGAAAATCACGTTGTATCTGTGGTAGCCATCAGCCCTATTCATCATATTATTAAATATCCAGTGATACGGTTCCTTGCAAAGTGGACACTGAAATTTATCATATGATTTATGAAGTACTACATATCATTCTTTGTACTGCTTTCTCTGAAACAAAGGGCTAGTTTCTATCTAGTTTGTAGAATAACTGATTCACCACTTAGAATTTGTGGAGTACCTTGGACAATTTTTAAGTGTGTGTGAATAGGCTGGATTAATAAAGAATAAAGGCACAGATTTAATTTCATGTTCCTAGATTAATAATGAATATAGTAACTTTGTAGGAACTATTGAAATGCACACGTAGACATCATTTATCTGGCTTAACTGTGGGCAAGGATGCTCTAGTTAATGGACTAAAACTGCACTGAAGAATGTGTTACAGAAGTACCGGGGCAGCATAACACACAACCCATATCCAGCAGAGATCATCAGTGGCTGGACTGTAGCAGCTGCTTGAATTTTTTGTGCTTTGTGAACTTTTATATTCTAGATTCAAGGAAGCATTATTTGCTGGGTGCAAACTGCTGGACCTATCTGAGCCCCTGTGGTGGCATGCCTTGAAAGGATGAGCGTGTGTGATACTAAGCTACCTTTTCCTTGGTCCCTCCTGAGTTGTGCAGGTCTAAATTAAGTGAAAGCTACTGTGCTGCTCCCTGAACTGTTCCCAGAAGCAGTGATGCTGACAAACCCTGCCAGCTTGCATGGAGCTGTTTTGGACGGCTCTGCATGGCAAAGTTAACTGTAGTCTTATTAACATAGATGCCTGCAATGTAGTAATTGATTAAAAAAAAAAAAGTAGAATTTTGCTTAGTAATTCGGTTCTAATGAAATGAGAAGGAAAGCTTTGAATCACAGCTGTGAAAATCATAGCAGTTACATTACTGTTTTTCCAAGATGCGACTTCTTTTTTTTTTTGAGTTTGTCTTTTAGCAGAGTTATAACATAAAATGACTTGTGCGTACCATTTCTTCCTCTCCAACTGACTACAGTAACATATTGTTGACATAATAATGTTAACCACATAATTTCTGTGGGTACTTTTAATGTCTTAAAATCTATATGATAGTTACTTTCCATATTTGCTTTTGTTGAACATCACACACAATTGAACAACTGAGTTTCTGTTAAAGCTTGACTTTGGCTTTTTTTCCCTCTCTGCAGGTATTTGTGGAAACGCTAGACAAATGTTTTGAAAATGTCTGTGAACTGGATTTAATTTTCCATGTAGACAAGGTACTGTGATGAACTTCTGTGATATTTCTTGTTAAGTAAAATGTTTGGTTCAACTGGTACTAAACTGATCCTACTTTTATTATCAGTGAAATCTGGACAGTTTCTAGCAACATACTATTTTTAAAACTTGAAATGTATACTGAAATATGTCTTTCTAAAGGACAATAAAATAATGTATTTAGGAGTTTGGTGCGGTTTTATTGCATAAATAATTGTAAAAATAGGAGACACCTGAATATTATTTTTATCTTTCCAAGTAGGACTTGATTTTAAGAAATAATTTGTTCTATTTTGTTTATGTTTAGATTTCAGTGTTATTCAGAAATTAAATTTTTCCAGTGATTTTTCCAGTTAAATCTGGCAATTGCCTTTCACATGCTATGATTATATAACTTAGATACTGTGTGGAGCTTTCTCCTCTTTCTCCTCTAAATCTCAAACTGACATTGTCTTTTTTCAGGCATTTAAATACAGTCTTGTTTGAATGTTCAAGCTTTCTGGAATAAGAGTCTTATTTATTAAACTAGTTCAGAGAAAAGCTATTACTATTGTAATCTTTGATTTAGAAGGACATTGCCACCTCTTGCTATAAGTAATATCTGAATGATAAGAATTGAAAATACAGCAATAATATTTTTGCTCCTTCAGCTGCCTTTTGTGGCTGCTATCAGTTTCTGCACACTTTTCTGCATCTGTGAACCTCTTTTTTCATCAACAGGAGAATATATGAAAGGCAAATGAGACAGATATTGCTAAAAGTGGACTAAAAATAATAACATACTCACTATGTGAAATTAACACTTTCATGCAAGTTTAGTCCATTTCAAACTCTAAGTTGGTAAAGAAGAAACTTGTACCTTGAGCAGACACTGAAATGCCAATGACCTTGAGTAGGTGTTTGAACTGATACCATGTTCATGGAGGGTCATTAGGATTTCCAGCCAAGCAAACTATCCTTTAACTGTTTTCAAAATCACTGATTAAAATTCAGAATAATTCTTAAAATGATCTTCTGAGTTTAGAGAACCCAAATCTTGTAGGCCTGGTGTGGCAAGAAGTTTGATCCTTAGCTGCAGAATACATATAAAGCTTTTGCTCTGTAGCATGTTTCATTCAATGGTGTATCTAACGGAGGTAATTCTTTTACACCTTGTGTTTGATTAGAGATGTGTTTCTCCTGTAAATAACTTGGGGAGCTCCAGAAAGGAAATTTGTCAAAGAATATTTTACTTTGTAGTAGTTAAGTTGTTAACTGTTAAAATTACTAATGATGATATTTTCTTAGATTTTGGCTTCCTTTTGACAAATAGTTTTCAACAAGTAAAGTATTTCAGCTAATTTAGTAAAAACATCATGTGAGAATCCTGTTAAATGTTGGGGCTAGAATTTTTTTTAAACTCTGAAGAAAATGGAAACCCTACATTCCTAATCAGGTATTTTAGCAAAAGTATCCCATTTATGTGCAGGAGCTGTTTGGAGTGAAACAATTCAGGTATTTGTGTTTTGAATGGTCTAGTGTTGAGAAAAGAAAGAATTAAGTAATCGCTTTGACAGTCTGTTACCTGTCTTCAGTGCTTGATGGAGATGCAAAAGGTGACTCTTTTAGATCTCATTTTTAGAACTGTCTTAAATAGGTTTTTGGTATTTTTTATTATTTTTTAAAAATGATTAGTATCAAAAAGACTTAAACTATGTAAACTCCACAATGCCACTGTTCTTTCTTTGGGAGAACATTGTGGTATTTCTACAAGGAAAAATTTATCTTCGTCAGGCAGCCACCCAAATACAGGACCCAGTGAATGCTGGAGCCGAGAAAGATGCTCATTTAGGAAGAATATTGGTATACTGATAGAAGTTAAGTTGGCAAAAGGAATATTGGAGGGAATGAGATAATGTTTGCTATCTAACATAGCAGATGAGGACTTGGGGGGTCATAATTCATGCAGGAGAGAATTAGGCTCTTTTTCTTTTCCCCCCACTTCTTTCCCTTCCCTCATTCAAATAAGCTTTATTAAACAAAGATTTGCTATAACTGGAGCACAACTTTCTCCAGAAGAGGAGGCTAATTTCTGTCCTATACAGATTCCCAGAGTGTAATGCTTCCTGATGGAAAAGACTTAATAGAAGGCTATCATAAGTATCTTTTACAAATAAAATACTGGAAACCATTCAGTTAAGGATGTAAGGAAACGCTGTTATTTTTCTACAAGTTTTTGGTACCTCTTGAATTATCCCTCAGAGTATCACAAAACTTTGCAATCTGATTCTGGAGGGTTCACTGCTCTAGTCAGAGAATAAAGTTTTGAAGACAAGAAAATACATCTGCCACATTTTCCAGGGAGAGCTCTTGGTGCATTCCACCTCAACATTTGTTAATGCATGCGTTCATGTTTTTAGTCAGAGAATGTAAAAGAAGTAAGAAGCATTCTTGATTTTTTTACCTCAAAATTATGATTGCAAAATAGCAATTTCAGATTTAAAAAAGTTGATGTTCTCAGCAGCCTGATCTCTTTTAGAATATAAATGTAAAATATACCATGTGCCATCAGTCTTTCAGTTAAACAGGTATTTTATGCTTCACTGCTACTTAATGCTTTTTAATTCCGAAAACTTCTCTATTACTTTAGGAAAATACATAGCAAAGTACTTAATTAAAAATAGAGAAAATGACATGTATTCAGTAATATAAAATATATTTGTAGTGAAAAAGAGGAAAAATGGTTAATATTAAAAATGTTAGTCTTGACACTGCTCATGCAGCAAACTTTTGCTGTTACTGATTTATTTTATGGTATGTTTAAGGGAAAGGAATAAATGTATTACAGTATTTTCATAATATATTTGGTCATAATCATGATTTCCTTTCATACTAGCATAATAACTCTTTTTTTTTTTATTCTATTATTTAGAAAAGCATTCCTTTAGAAGAGAAATGGAGAAACAAGATTTAATTAAGCTGCTGTCAATCTGTGGTTTATACATATTTTAAAATACTCTGCTGGAACTGCTGTCACTGTTTATCATAGATACCATTCTATTATAGATAGATTCAAAGCAGTTAGACATTTTAACCAAAGAAAAACCCAACAAAGGCTATAAAATACAGTAATACAACTGTCTGTATTTCAGGAATCCTTAAATTGGAGATATTTGAGAGCAGAGAAGTTTTATCAGGAGAAATAGTAGTCTGATTTTTTTTTACATGATTTCTTTTAAGTGTTAACTGCCAGATTTTTGAAACACCTGTGCTAAGTGCATTTCGCGTCCGACTTAGTATTGTTTTGTAAATATACTTGAGCACAAGCAGAGTTTAAGTTTCATATTTCATGAAAGAACTTCTTGGGTGATGGAAAGGAAAATACTATGTCTGTAATGTGAAATGTTTACAGTAGTAGTTCTACTGAAAGCTCTACTCAGTAGTAATTCATGGTGCCTTGATTTGTATACTTAATGGAGTACTTTCTAAGAGCAGAATGATAATAAGGCAGTCCTTACAAACACTAGCAGCTAGAATAATGAAATAGTTTCATTATGACTAGGAAGATCAAGGAAGGTGTTTTTTTTTTTTTAATGATCTGTAAGCAGCTGCGTTATAGAACTTTGTGGACCTTTCTGCTTTAGAAGAACTTTATATTTCTGCTCTTCTGTCTGTTCCTAATACTCCTTGTATATACAGATTTACCAATACTACAATTTCTATTATTAACTGTTTTTTGTGAGAAGATGCTCTACTCATTCTTCTTCATTTTGTCAGTCTTCCTAAGTATAATAGCAATATCCACCAAAGGCTCTAACTTATTAATTCTGTCAAAAAGTATATTCCTATCCCTGTCTATACTGTATAGCATCAGTACTATAACTGGTCTGAAACCTAAAATTTGCCTTCTACCCTTTTCTGTGTGTTAAGTGCTTACACTTCAGTGTCTACCTTTTCAATTACTACTTAGTTTGCAATTTGCTTGCACCTTTGTGTGGTTCTTTAAAGATTTGTACCACAGGGAATTGATGCCTTAATGAGATGCATTCTTTGAACATCTAAGACACATTTTTTTCTGTATCATGCAACTGTTAACCTTGTTTTCTTGTTGCAGTTGGGCTGCAACCTTGCTTTGTATAATCAAGTAGCCTATATACTTAAGAAGCTTTTTTTTTTCTTTTTTCTTTTTTTTAACACATCGTAAAATAATTCAGGCTGCCTCTTCATTCTTAGAATCATAGAATAATTTATGTGGGAGGGGACCTGTGAAGGTCAAGTTGTCCAATCTCTTGTTCAAGCCAAGTAGTGATTTTGTTTGTCTTCATATTATACAAAATGAGTCAGAGAGCACTTACCATAGAGTTGTTCCCTAAGCTATATACCAAATGCACAGCATTTTGTTCATGCTTAAGTGCATATACGAAGATGCTACTGTATGTGCCAGGAATTCATAGTTGATTAGCTTCCTATCTAGGCATGTGTTATTAAGAGATAACGTTTAGTGTTGTCTAGTATCTATTTCAACCCAAATGATGATAGAGAACATGAATATTACTGACGCTATTTTTCTGATACTTTTGGAGATTTCCTTGGACACCTATATGCCTGTGATCCAACCACAGTTACTCTTTAAAGCATTTGCCATGTTTGAGAAGTAAGTATTAGTATGTTCCCGTGCTAGTTAATAAATTCACTTTTCTGACGTTAGTTGGTGCACAACTATTGTAGGCTGAGATTTTATGAACTAGTCTTTTCTTTGGTGCTGCCACTATATTCTGCGCTATCCTATGTTAAACAACTTATAGCTGATTTTTTCCAAAGCTTCAGCAGAAGCACTGTTTGCTTCATAAGGAAAAGAGTTCATCCTAGACTTAATTCTGCACGGTTAGTACATGGTCTTGCTAATTGCAGGTTAAGGAAAGCTTCCCTGGAATTTGTACAATAGCTTGATTGAGCTCCTATAATATTTTAACAAGCTCTTTGCACTGCCCAGTGAAGTTTGTGCTGTGACAAAGGTATGGAGGTTAGTAGACAGTGCTGAAAGTTCATCATTGTAGTCTTGCTCAAGCACAGATGATGGATTGAAAAATGCACTTACTGTAGATCCCTTGCACCACAATTGTTTTACACTAATGTTATCCAGCTGGGCCACTTACTGACATCTGTTAGGAGATATTTGTGTATTTTTTGTATCTTCCATCAGCTTGTATTAAAAAAAAGAAAAAAGAAAAGAAATTCTTAAACTGCCTGTGGAATGGTGAATATCAGTGCCATTTAATTGATACCATAGGTTACTTATACAGTGAAGCAGAATTAAGTCATTTTTTTAGTACTTGGTACAACTAATATTACTACATTACACTTAAATTGCCCCTAATTCTCTGCAGCCACCTTTTTCAATAATTTGGATTTCCTGCGTGTAATGGAAAGAGCAAGTTTCTGGCTCTGCAGCATTTGCTTATACCAGTGAAAAAGGTAACTCTTGCCACAACGTGAAGTAACATGTTTTAATCATAAAATTGTAAAATAATTCAAGTAGAGACCTCAGGAGGTCTCTCGCCCAAACTGCTGCTCACTGCAAGGTCAGCTCTGAGGTCTGACCATGCTGCTCAGGACTTCATCCCATTGGGGCTGGGAGCCCCCCAAGGAGACAGGCCTCCCTAGGCCTCCTGCGCTCTTTCCCAGCCCCCTTGCACGGGGGAAAAGGACTCCTTATGGCCAGCCCGACCTTCCATCTGTTGCCGCTGGCTTTCCTGCCCTGCACTGTGGAGAAGAGCCCGACTCCGTCCCTCTGATAATCCTGGTAGGCACTGGGGGCTGCAGTTAGGTGCCCCTGGAGCCGTCTCTGCTTCAGGCTGGGCCAGCCCCGGCCCTCAGCCTCTCTGCACAGGGCAAGTGCTCAGGCTCCCCTCTCCCCCGATCTTGAGGGCCTTCCAGAGACCTCACTTTGGTTTATCAATGTCTTGCACTTGGGGGCCCCAAACTGGAAGCAGTATTCTAGATGTGGTCTAATTTACAAGGTCATTTGTGATTTAGAGAAAAAAGTGATCTTCATTATGATTGGTGTTGAGAGAACTCTAATTGCATACCTTTAGGTATTTGGAGGAAAAAAATAGGCACCAAAACTGGCTAATTTTTCTGTTTCTCCAGTATATAGGCTGGGATTTGCTGATCATTGCCAGTAGCAGATATGTGTCATCTTCTAAAAGCCATTTCTTCTATGATGGTGGTTATCCTTATCTTTTTCATTAAGGAAACAAAATTAATTCTGCTTTATATTTTAATAATCCTTTTTTAATAATGGTTTCATTATAAAGATGTTCATAATATCAACATCTTCGATAAGATGCTTTTCATATCAAAAGCATCTTAAATCAACTTTTTACATCATCAATGTACATTATCAGGCCTTCCATATGAGTAAAATTGAGAATTACCTGAAAAGTGTGTTCCCCTGCACAGTTGATTCTGTTGAATACAATGCATTTTTCGTGGGTTGCCTGAGAAATGATTATTTGCAAATTAGCGGCCAAATGCAAATTCATCTACTTCTCTGGGGTTTAATATTTCATGTAGCCTATCCCAGTGGTGTGGGTGTGTGCCTATTTTTTTCTCTCTTTGTCATCTGTGTACATATATATATGTACACACACACATATGTACATACACACACACTGATTCTGATTTGTAAGCCATAAACTGTTTCCTTTCCTTATGCAATAAGTAAAAATAACTTTTCTGTAGAAAAGAGTAAATATTGGTAATATGTTTCTTGTCAATGAGTTTGTCGGTGTAGAGCATATTAATATCAGATTACCACGTGTTCATCTTTCTTTCTGATTCTGATATTAAAAGGTTTAAATTGCTCTCTTTACAAGCCAGAAGAATTAATTCTTCAGTCTCACCTTTATTTTATGCTTTTCAGTTGGGTATATTATCAGGCACCTATTGTATACTTACCAGGAGAAGGAGAGTGGCTAAGTCAGGTTTTTTATTTTTTTCATAATTATTTGACTCTTAAAGGTCTATTCAGCAGCAGCAAAGTGAGAGAAAAGAGCTATTTTCAGCCTCACTAAACATTTAGTATATTTTCCTATGGAAATATAGAAATGATTTATCAGGGGAACAGCTTTTCAGTATTGTTCTCTAAGTATGTCACTAAGTAGAAGTATGGTAGTTTTTCACACTTTACTATTTGCCATGTAACTTTACAATTGTTTGATTTAGAGATTTATTTCTATCTTTGATGCAGAAGGAAATGACAGCAATATCCAAAATAATACCAGAATTATGCTTCAAAGTATCAGATTACTTATACTCTATTTTTAGCTCATAAAAGTAATCAAATGTTCCTTGTTTTTAGAATTGTGATGAGGTTGCTATATTATATATTGCATTACAATACATAAATTTTGGATTTTTATTGCAAAGTATATGGAAGCTGCTTTTTTTTTTTTTTAAATAAATTTAACAGAGTCTAAAGCAGAGATTTGAGAACCACATCCCCAAACCAGGGATGCAGACAAAATGGATTTTGGAGATATCCATCTCGTTAATGCTCCCCATTGGCTTATTGAGTTCCTCAGTTTGAGTCCTGGTTGTGAATTTTGTCCTAGATGTGAATTCTCCTTGTTTGCAGTCTGGGCTGTCAGCTCAGGTGTATTTATTTTGCTTCTGAGCCTTGTTTGGTATCTTGTGGTGGGTGAGCATCATAGTATTTCTGTTCCTTCACAGATCTAGCCCAAAGCTGTTTTTGCATATCTATTTGTGAGTAATTTGCTTCATTGCACAGAACTTGCTCCTTAGAGGTATTACTGTTATGGATGCCAACTAGAACTCGTGTTGATAGTCCTGGGGGATAAAACAGCCACTAAAAGAAAAATGGATGCTAAAGTTTCTTTTAGCACTGACAAGCAAAGCTGATGAGATTGCAACAGGATTATGAGCAGGGATACTGGAGAAATAAGCATCAAGTTCTTACAAGCTTTGTACTGAAATAATTTTAAAGAAATTGTTAACCTTAATTAAGTGATTTGCAGAGTGCATGTTTCTACGTTGATGAATCAGTGTCTAGATACATTTGTGACATTTTGCATCTTCAAATTTTCTTGTGATCTTTCTTAGGTTCATAATATTTTGGCTGAAATGGTCATGGGTGGAATGGTTTTGGAGACCAACATGAATGAAATTGTCACTCAAATTGATGCACAAAATAAACTGGAGAAATCTGAGGTAAGAATAAAGCACTATGTAGTGTTTGATCTAAAAATATGGTCATAAGTGCATGCTATATAACACTTTGTTCTTTAATACTGTCCTATTATAGCTGCTTGTTTAAAATGCTAAAAATTGTCAATGTGTGTATAATTAGGTGGTGCTTTTCATCATGTGTAATAATTGCTTAGAAGGATAGCTGATAAGTTTTGCTATTTTTACCTAACAGCAGTGCATGTCATTGCTATTGGGGTACATCTGTAATTCTATAAGTATCTCTTACAGAAAGCCTTTATTTCTAGTGCGCTCTTTTTTATGCTGGAACCCACTAATAAGTAAAAAATTTAAATGAAATTAGGTGAGAAATGCAGTGTATATGTTACATATTCCTGTCTTCTAGTATGTATCTAGCAGCTGAAATAAATGGCAGTGTATTCAGTGTTGCAATAATACTGTTCCACAAAATAATAAACAGAAGTGAAATGGACATGTGGATAGAGTTAAAGCTTGTCTTAATCCCTTTAAAGAAATACGAATTCTGCCATTTTGGCAATATGAGTGTTTAGTCTTCAGGTGAGCATATTCAGATGAGAAGAACATACTTTATACGTGCTCATATCAGTCTGAGCAAGAGATACTTGTGTAATTTGTAGGAATCTCCTTTTCAACGGGCAAGATAGCCATGTAATCTCACATCAATCTTTGGATTTTGCAAATCCGGATATTAAAATGCTTGTCTCTAATGTTGTTGAACATTTAGGAAGGAAACTTGGAATAAGTAAGCATTTTGGAACTACTTCAACTGTAGCACAGTATTACTGTTTCTTTAGTGTCATCAGACTTGTCTTGTTAGTCAGTATACTGCTAGTACATCTTAAATAACTCTGATTCTTGCTGATTAGACACAATAATTCTAGAGAATACATCATCTATTTTGGGAAGCTTATTGTTATTACTCAAATTTGAAAACAAACTGGCAGAATTGGGACTATTTTGAAAGCTGAGGTCAGCTAGGTGGAGTGAAATATTGCAAGTGTCATAAATATGAACTGAATGAAGGGAAGAGACTGAGAACTTCCTAGTTATAACTTTCATTTAAGATATAGAGACATTTATCTACCAAACCAAGAGAGAAGTGAATTCTTCAGCTATTTTGTGGTTTGATGTACACTGTTCTTCTGATTCTGTAGTCTGATAGTGCAGCACCCTGAGTCTTTTAATACGTTTAATTGTTTATTTCACACAACTTCCAAACTATATCTAGGAGCAGGACAACACTGCGTGAAAAACAGAAAAAAGCTAGATCTGATAGGAATATCATGCGTATCAGTACATAACCTACAATACAATCCTTCTGGGTATGAAGATACCCAAAATGTTCATTTTAACATTTTTACAAACTGAGAATGAGCTGTGGGTCATAGAGATTAATATTTGGTGGTATTCTTCTAAACTATGGCTGTATTTGAATAGCCTATGTATACGTATATTTTCCTTATTGGTGCGAGGGTAATCTAAAGTCCCCAAAGCTGAAATAATTAAGCAGCTTTGATCTACATTGTATTAGGCTCATATCAGTTTTACCTAAAAGCATTTAATTAAGGTATTCTTAATCATGTTAATTGTTACCAAATGAACTGCAGACCAGTCTCTAACTAGTCATCTGAAACCCATCAATTCAGTGTAGTCAGCCACAATACTTGCTGTTTCCCATTATTTATTTGTAAGTCATTCTCTCTTGTAAGATGCCTTTAGTATAAAATTAGGTGGTAGAAAATATAAAAGAGCATATAGAGCTTATGGCTATATACAAGGCAAATAGCAATCTATTCTTTTAGATTCAGCAATGAGTTATAGAAAGTAAAGAAGTAGCAATGATAAATTAAAACATTTGGTGACTGGGATGGAGTAGGACATTTCATAATCTGCTCACCACAAAAGCATTTTTTTGAGTTCAATGATAGTTTCTTTCAAATTTCACAGTTACTGCATTGTGCTTCACAATATTCCGGTAAATATTTACTCAGATCATTAGTCATTTGTTACATGTATATGCTCAGAAATTTCTAGATTGCTATTTCTTTTCCTTTTGTCTTTTTTGATCAAAACTGTAAGTCTTTCAACATCTTTCCTGAACATGTGTTTTTCAAGATACAAACATATATGCAGTTTATGTAAATCAAAATGAGTAATAACTTAATAGATAATTTGTTTTGAATGGAGGACACTAAGAAATCAAAACTAGTGGATCTTCTTAGTTTTCAACCACTTTTAATTGAAGGAAAGAATAAATAAGTACAAAATTTTCAAAATTGTTATTAATATAGCCTGTAATTCGTAGGACTGCCACATATGCTGCAGCTCTCAAGCTTTAGTATGCTTGACCTCTTAGACTTCAGTTATAGTTCTTGCGTCCATAAAGTAGCTCTGCTAAGATTAAATTGCATTTTCTTTTGTAGCTGAAAAGATGAATCTAATGAAATTATGACTTAGCTACATTTTCAGAAGTGATTTAAATTTTGTAGTGTATCCATATGACTATCTCCTAATGTGCAAGATGTAGCCATTTGACATGAAGTATGTGGTCAGTTATACTACTAGGTTTCTAAACAGACTTCCAATTGGAATTTAGCGAAGATGATCAAATTATTTAATTTGCAAATACTTGAGCAACATTATTAATTCAAAGACTTTATTTCAGCAAAGATTAATGTTCTAAATTATATTGGCAGAGTTTCTAGCTTTGATTTCTTATCAGCTTTTCTGTTGTTTCGACTGGCTACAAAGAAAGTCTCGCTTCCACCCTGAGAAATGTTTTTAATGCATTTCCCTACCTTTACAGATAAGTGTTTGATTTCTGGTGAATCCTCCTAAACCCAAAGGTTCATTATGATTAAGGGAGGGAATTTTTGGGTGAGGGGTCATTGGGATTTTATTTAGAGCTGCTAAAAGTTTTATAGGTAAACTTGGGCTAGCTCTTTTCTATTTGGAGTGTTCGACTGCGTGTGATTTAGACTTTAAGTTGGACCTCACTTTTTCCGAACCTCCTGATCTTTTCTAGCTCTTTCCATTCTTCTCTCTTACAGACCTTTATCTTTCAGTCTCCCAGACAGGACAGGTAGACACAGGTATTGCTGACTTTGAGAAAAAAATGTACTTTTAACCAAAAGGGAAAGCAAAATGATGTCAAAGGCAATAAATTTTGTAGGCCAGACTCAAAAATTATGTGTTAAAATACCCATACTAGTCTTTGTAGCCTACTTTTTGTGCTAGTTTCTTCTTGTAGTTCCCTCATCTTTTTCTTGGCTATAGTGTATTTTACTAGCTTTCCATTGACATCATAATTTTATTTTATTTCTCTTCCTGCATTTTAGAATTTAACTTTTCTTTATATCATTGTTTAAGTAATAAAGAAATGATGAACTTGTGTGGACTTTACAAAATAAATCTTCCAAACTAATCTGAATAAAACTTGAGCACACAGATAGAAAAATATTATGTGATGATGTAGTAGAAATTACTTCATGATTGGGAGTTTTTTCCTCCCTGATAATCTAAAATGTATGATATGAACTCTGCTGGTTCACAACTTAGTATTTCATGTAAAAATAAAGAACTTCTACTTGCTTGCAAAGAGAAATGTTTCAGAATAAGCTGCAGGTGAACAAAACTTTTAAAAAAAGAAACCTTAATAGTTTTATACCTATGCAATAAAATTAGTGTGCTTCATGGAGATTATGTGTAAGTGTTAACAGTGATCTTTCAACTCTGTAATCATATCAAACGTAGCGAAGTGAGTAGGATAGTCAGCACATACTAAACTTCAAATGTAGATTTGCTGCTCTTGCAATCTGGATCACTGGATTTTACTTTGAGAGACCTTGGTAGCCCAAGTCACTGAACGTGAATATGAACAGGAAACTGAAAAAGGAGGAAGAAAATGCATGTTTGAAGTTCAGTTAATGGTTGTTGTGCCAGTTTACTGTTTTGAAACATTCAGTGAGCTCAACAGTTTGAATTTCAGTAATGTTAATTACATTATTTCAAAATTCATTGCTACTCATTTTAAGTATCTGTATATTCAAACAGTAGATATTTTAAGTAGCTGGAACCTTAAGCAGATTAAGTTTACTTATTTTATTTACAAATAGCTTTGCTGTTGGCTTTTTGCATGCTATTTCTAGGATAAAGTATGCAATACCTTACTTTAACGTTTAGCAAATACGACTCTGTAATTAGATTTAATAGCCCTAAGTTCTAAAGCATTAGTTCTAAAATATTTTTGGCTAGTATAACACTTTACCTAAAGTTGAAGCATGTTATAGCACATGAAGAAAATCAAGCAAATAACCTTCCTCTATGTAGTATGTCAACACTTGTAATATATCCACATTTGAATAGGGAGCTTGGTTTCAGTTTTTTTTTTATTTATTTGAACAAAGCTACTTTTTTTTTTCTGTTCTGCTTGCACATACTCTGTTTTATTTTTGGGTCTGGCAATCAAAAACAAACAAACAAACAATTAATCATTCCCATCCATTACTCTTTGTGATTCAAGTGCTTAAAATTTCTAAGAGTACGTCTTAAGTCTTCTTATCTGTTTGGCCTCATTTTGATATACTTGCAGACTTCATTTTGTTTTTTCTCTAATTATGTTCATTTATTTAACGTCATAAGCAGAGGACATGATCATTCCTTTATATTATGTATTGCATCCTTTCATTCTTTCATAACCCTGCTGCTTTGAAGTCATACTTGTTCTGGAAAGAAAGGTTGGTATGAAACACCAGCAGCAGAGAGATCCTAGCGCCTCCAGTATATCTGGAAGAGAGTGGTTTATTTTGCAGAATTTCATTATTTCATTTACTAGTAGGCTGTGTATTTTTATATCTCTATTTTAATGATAGCTAGTTCTATGTAAGGCTGTTTGCAATGTCAGTCTGAATCTTTTTTCCTATTTGTATAGTAAAAAAAGCAATATGCATGTTAACTACATTTGTGATCTGCATTACTTTTTCCTAATAATCTGATTTTTTTTTTAAAAGGAATAAAATCAATGTTTCTGAGGTCACCTTCGTATAGTAAGGTGGGGCATTATAAGGAAAGGTGATGATTAGAAAGAAGAAAAGTGATTTCTGTAGGAAATCATGACCTAGTAAACTAGCAACAGTTCATGTTTCTCACTTGATAGATTAGGACTAGTAGAATAAAAGTTTCGCTATTAAATGTGTCTATTCCAATCCTTAAAATAGTGTTGTTTTGCTTAGGTGGCATTGCTCATTCACTCTAGAAGTATATAATGATATTTACAAGCGTTTTTTGCAGTAACTGAAGCTAAACAATTAAAACACTGTTTCAAGGTTGAAGTACAACCTTCAATAACAAATGAAATTGAGAATACAAAGCAGCTGTGGCAAAAATATGGTTTACTGGCTCTTTGTAATAGCAGTTGTATTTCTGAAATTTCATGAATGTCTGAAGTTTCATCTTCACTTGCTTAAGTCATTTGCTTGCTGTGAATATTCATCATTCACTGCATGTTTAAACTTGCTACATGTGTTTTTATTCTTTCTTTAAGTGAAATTTTTTTCTTTCCACCTTGCCAACTTACCTGCTGAATTATTTGATAATAAGGGCAATTGAAACTTACCCAGTGCCATGTTACAGTGATGACTCTTTCATCAGGTACTTGTTGAAAACTGCTTAAGAGGACGCTAGACTGGAAATGCTTCTTGTAGTACTTTTGTCTTTTAAAATGAGCTTACTTTCTGTAAAAGAAATGTGAATGGCAGGACAGCATACCACTTTACTGTTTGACATGCTAAAAAGGAATGCAAAGGCATTCAGACATAGTAACATTAAAAATAACTTTTATTAGTTATCCAGTTTCAAAGTTTAAGTATTTTTCAGGCATTTTATTAGGCATTTTGTTGCAAACTGTTCCTTCTAAGTACTGTATGACTGTATGGTGCTTTATAGGGTTATGACATTAATTGTGATAAATATCATTCTGCCATGTCAATATTGTATATACGCTGAATCACAAGACCACTATAGAGAATTACAGGAGAAGAGTGCAATAGTTTGAAAATGCATCTCTACTCCGGTATGTGATAGCGAAAGAAAATCCTCCTGGCAAAAAAGAGGTAATCTGGAGTGGCATAGTACTGTTGTCGGGGATCTTTGCTGATCCTGTTCCAGAGTGGTCCTCATGGAAAGTGACTGTTGGAAATTGTGATTGTTTGGGGCGGGTGGAAGGGCAATGGTTGTGTCAATTGTGGTATTTTGAATAATTCTCAATTGTGTCTCCATTGTATCCTATGCCATTGGGGCGGGAGGCAGGGACTGTAAGTCTGTATAAAGAGGATAGCTGCAGGTAGGTAAAAATAATGACCGGTTATACTAAAGTGTTTATATGTCCATTAAAAATAATTAACTCTCATTAAACTAGGCTGAGGAATCTCCATCCTAGTCACCTAGAAAACATCTCTCTTAAATTGCCAGCCATGTCTGTTTGTGTGGACCATGTCCATTGCTTACAATATTTTTCTTGTTTAAGTTCTAAATTGTATAATTCATTGCTTTTGTTACTACTTTATTAGTATTTTTCACCTTCTTTGTGGAAAACAGTTTACATTGCCCCCACCTTGGCTTTTGCTCAAAGAATTCTTTTTTTCCTTCGGTTACTAGCTCTAGAATTTAAATGACAGAACCAAGTTAGAGAGGAAATGCATTTATTTTCTTATCTGATAAAACTCAATTGGAAGTTACCTCATGGATTAAAATGAGTATTTCAAAATTCACAAACATAAAAGGGCAATAAGTAGCAGCATCACGTCTTCTATGCTATTTTTGAAAGTGTAAAATAGAAAAAGAAATTGCAATGTTTAATGCTACTTTTTCAAGATATTACAGATTTAGGCTTGCAGACTTGAGGTGTTTGCATGCTTTTTTTTTCCCAGTATCAATAATGTTTGGTCCAAAGGCTCTTTCAATTGCAATTCTTTCATGAGGTAAATGACCTGATACTGTTGGTGACATGAAGACAAGCCAAGGAAAAAGATGCTTTAAAAATACTTTTTTTCACCCTTTTATTTGGTTACATTGTGTCTCTGCAAAGTGTTAATCTTGATTATGTCAGGGGCCAAAGTGAGAGCAAATTACATGGTTGCCTGAGGTTTATGATTTCCTGAGCTTTCTCCTCTCCCCATGTGCCCTTTGCACCTTTGGCATGTTTCGTAGAGTTTGATGGAGGAGATGTAATAACATGCGACTCTTGGCTTTCTGGTGTCTATTCCTGGTCCTGGGAATCCTGTGACTGAAATCTAGGGATTTATGATGCCTTAGCCTTTCCACATGACATAAGGGGGTTAGTTCAAAACAGAAACTTTAGTCAGAGCGTGGTGCTGCTAATGCCAAAATCGCGGGTTCAGTCCTTGTGTGGGCTACGCTGAGGGTTGGACTAGCTGATCTCCAGAGGTCCCTTCCAACCTTACCATTCTATGATGATCTGTTTTGACTGTGGGTGTTTCTGAAGAGAGGAGAATCTATATGTATCTACACTAAAACAATAAGTAGGATTTTAATTGGAAACCTTATGTTAATTAGACCTTATGTTTATTTCTCACGAAAGAGCAGTAAAAGTTAGACTTGTTTTCAAAAGCAGGTATTGGTATGTTATGAGTACGTTGAGTATCTCTCTGCTTTTGAACATTACTACAAGATGATATGACAGAAGTCAAATGTACTCCTCAGTGTAATTATGTCCTGTAATTGAAATGAATTTCAGTGGTATTCATCTGAAAAGGTTATACTTTGAGCAATAGTTACTGAACAAACAGTCTTTAATAATCGACTATGAATCACAAACTTCTCCTGAAGTTAGTTTTCCTTTTGTCTTGCTGTATGGCGCTCTCAGAATTATTTTATTTGTTCATGTGTTGTTTTCTTCAGTCCTCAGTACTCTTGTAGTGAAAGACCTTCCACCTCTACAAGTTTAGTCTTTTGTTTGCTAAACTAAGTTCTTGGCATATTACTTTGTTTCTTGTTTTTAACTGGGTCTACAAGATGCCACATTCGGTTCTGAAAACTACCTTTGCACTTTTTTGCAAGTATTTGTAATGCTACTTTTAAAACATAAAAATAAAAAGTACATTTTTTCATATATTCATAACATTGGGAATATGATGTATTTTTCTGCAAACTATAGATTTTATTTTCAAACATTAATTTAAAATATATTTTTCAGCAAGAACAAACAAGGTCTTTTGCATTTTTGTTTTTGTGGGGCAAGCCTGAAATAAAGCTGTGCAGGCAATTCTAAATGTGTTTAGTGAGTCTGAAATTTTAGGAGAGCCATGGCCGTGTTTATATTGATTGCTAGTTTTTCTATATAGTAGCAAATACAATAACAATAATTATCTGGCTTTTTTTTAAACAGCCCTTAAAGCCATAAAAGCCCTTAAACTACTTCAGACGCAGTAGGAAAAGACCATGTTCTGTATGTTTTCAGACTTCTGAATTGCAAATCATTTTTATTAGTATTTCAGTAATAAACCCTAAAATGTAAATTTGGCAACTATTTTATCTAAAAGGCAGAACTCAGTGGAAGTCAGTGATAAAAACAAACTTCTATATTGTTAACTATATGTATTTATACAACAGAGCTGTGGCTTTAAATGCAGAGGGAGACTCCAGTAGAAAAATTTAACACAGAATAGGTACTTTAATGTTCAGTTTGACATAACCACATCATTATGTAATGTTTTAGTGTGCCTAGGGCCTTGTAGGTATGTTAGCTCATATTTACTGTAGGATAATGGGTTATTACACTTCAGTTGGTTGGTAGTAGTAATCTTTCTGCATGCCCTTTATCACCCCACAAGTGCAAGATGTTTAGTCTTTTCAATTCAGGCTGAGCCAGCTTGAATTACCTCATTTTTGCATGTATTTAGATAAGTAATATGATTTAATTGATACTCAGTAACTTATTCTGAACTTGTAACCAAAGTTAGTCAGCTATGTATTGTGTAAGCTTTTAGAATAGGTAAGAGACAAAGACAGCGTATTGGCCTTTAAATTCCTCGGATGGTTTTATAACTTGTATATTGCATACACTTGGAAAAAAAACCCTATTCTTTCCTCCACACTTTTCCATCAAGTTGACATTACATGTTTCACCCTATAAAAATAAATGTGTGAACTGTTTTCTCTTACTGGTTTAATATTTCCCAATAACCCATTTCATTCCAAACAAAATTATCATCTGGTCTTTCTAATTGTGTAACCATGGAATTACTTAAAAGTTAGTTGTTTGTGTAACTGCTAACGATTCTTCTTGTAAACAGCTTTGCCTGACTTGTATTTTTCTTCTTCACTTTATATACAGGCTGGTTTAGCAGGAGCTCCAGCTCGGGCTGTTTCTGCTGTAAAGAATATGAATCTGCCAGAGATCCCAAGAAATATTAATATTGGTGACATCAGTATAAAAGTGCCAAACCTGCCCTCTTTTAAATAACATGGCTACTCCAGGTAAAAAACAAGGAAAAATGTAATAGAGGTTTACCACATAATTGTTTACTAAATAAATGACATGTCTAACTTTTACTATTTGGATAAAACTCAAGGTACTGTATAGATATCATGTGAAGAATCTATGTGAAGTTGAATGTTGCTTTTGTCTTGCTCAGTGAAATTAAAGGAAATGGGTAGTTCCCGTGTGATTTCTAAATTACATTCCTATGCCCTTATTAGGCATATCACTGTGTCTCGGCTGCTGCAGTATTTTGGGAAAGTATTTAAGATGTTCTTTACTTTGTATAACCTATAATGTTGAGATTTTTGTATATTCACTAAGGTCTATAATTAGTGCATTCCTTAACTACTTCTGCTGTTTGTCATAATTATTTAAGATTCAAGTGCAAATGTTGCATGAAAACAGTAAACTTTTGTTTTGTCTGAATAAAATCATTACAAACTGGACTTCTATATACCTGTTTCTGTAAAATCTGTTCTTTGCAATAAATCACTTATTCCTATTGGTTGAGCCAACTGTCTGTATGTAAGTACTATTGTAGCAAGCATTAATGCTGTATTTTGATCTCTGAAAAAAATGCACTAGAATACTGTGTTGAACGTATTGGCTCCTCACATTTCTCACAAAAGCTATTCATTCTTATTCTGAAGAAAAAATTGCCTTTATTGAGGATCTGATAACTTCTATTTATGTATAGATGTTGAGAAGACGCTCGTACCATCTGGTGGACTTCCCATAATGTCTGAATTTGCTTAGGGAAGAGCGGGGACCCAAAAGGGTCTCTGCAGTTGCTTTGTAGGAAATGCAGAATGGGGCAGAGAAAATTAAGCAGCTTGAAACTGTACATAAGCGTATTGGGTAATGTGGGACAAAAAAGCACTCTGGAAGGTTAAATGATGAAACCTTAGTAGGACCTGTGTGCGTGGTGTCATTTGAGGTCCTCTACTTTGAGAATTAGATTTATGTGATACCTAGTATTGCTGAGGCCTCTGCTCTAAGCATTGTCACCACTGTATAAGTTGCTCGTCTCTTCTGTGATTTTAAAAAAGAGGTGGGAGAAGAAAGTGATTTTTTGTTTGTTTTTTATAATCATGCTTTTAAGCTCTGTGTGATGGTACATGACTTTAAAAATGAAAAACAAAAATACCATTGGGATATTTAAGAATTTCTTTACATAAAAATAGTTTTATTCTCCAGTAAAATATGCAACTATAACTATATATGACAATGCAGTAATGTTACATCAAAGACATTTCAGGACTGGTCTGACAGGTCCTGTGTTGCTTTAGTAGTTCGGATTTTGTGCAAACAAAGTGTTGTTTTTCTTTCATTTGAATGACAATTAAGACATACCACTTAAATGATCTGATTCCAAGTTTATCCTTCTTGGTTTGATCTCTAATAATTGCTGTAGGTGCATTTCTGAGAGAGGCTCTTGAAAGTCAGTGATTAATTTTGAAGTAGAAAATCTAATACAATCCAATAAGTTTAAATGTATTTTAAAAAATGAAGTGGGACTTCATTTTTTCATATATTTTTCTTATATTGTTCTTGTTACTTAGCATCAAGTAACACTGAATATTTTGTAAATGCTTTTGAAAATAGAATTGCTTCCTCCATGCCTCTTGACAAGACATTTTATTCTTTCAAATTAGCTTCCTTAGTGTGAGGCCTCGAGAAATTTCAGATGAGATTCAAGTAGAAAATTGTCATTTTCTTGCCTCCAGTGGCACCTTCATGGGAATGATGTGCTTTTCAAATTACTTTTCTTGGTTCTTCTGTATCTTCTTAATGCACTGCGTATGTTTTAAAATGGAAATAAGTTGTAGACTTGCAAAGCAAGGGATTAAACTTTTGATTATAAATTTCAAAATCTGTTTATGCCTTTGTAACCACAAAAAAAGAAAGCTTAATATACTTAACATCAGTCTTTTCCACTAGCTATTGTTTAGAAGGAGGAGAAGAGGTCATCCTGACTCATCTTTTGACTGCAGAAGCCAAGCAATTAATTTGCAATACTCCACCTCCACAGTATTGTGTTTTAAGTGAAGTTCATCAGGGTGCCAGTATGTGCTCGTGAATTATTGAAACTATTTTTTTGAGATTCTTCAGTTTCATTCCTTCCCCCAAAATTACTCTGGATACTCTGTGTACTTTTACTAACTGTAGTCATTTTTGAGAATTGCAAATGAATGTTATTAAGCGGTATCTGAGATTATTAGTTCTGTGTGTTGGTTTTCTGTGTTAGGTTTTCATTCCTACTCAGTTGAATTGTTCTCTGCTAATGGCATTTTTTAATGCAAGTTACACTCTCTGGGGAGCGACTTCTTCATATGTTTATAGCAATTTAATAAGTGTTGTCTGTACAACTTCTTGATAGTCCTTGATCCTTGATGATTCATGCATAGCAATACTTTTTAAGGAGACTCTGTAACATTAATACAAATGGCTGATTAATCATTCAGGGTGCCTTACCTAATCCATTTTTGATGTCTTTCCCCACACCAGCACCTTACAGTAGTGTCACAGGTTCCCTATGATCACAGGTGGTTACTTGTCTCAGTACTCTTCTGCAAGATCAGTATTTTCCATATTTGTTTGTGTTTTCAGGGGCAGGAAGAGGTGCCCTTAGAAAGCAAGCTGGATGTAGGGGCTGTTCAGATTACTTGTCTCCGTACCATGAATGATCACTCTGTCTCATGAATTACCCTTCAAATTTGGAGATCTCTAATGTGAAACTTAGTAAGAGGGAGAAGATTAGACCTCGTGAGTCTATAGCAGCAATGGCTGCTACTAGTGAGTAATTTTTTTTTCTTTGAGAAGAAGAATTCAACTTCTCTGGTACAGACATCTTCAGTGCTTGAGAAGAAGGAAGATGTTCCCTTTTGGGAGTCTAGGACTTTCTGTTAAGGCACATATGAAGAGGAGAGATGATTTTTTTTTTACTTCTCATGGAATTGATCCATCCAAACAAATGAAGAAGAGGCAGAAAGGGTACAACTCATAGGCTGATTGAGGATTCTCAGTTATCTCAGTAAACTCGCCATTTAAAATAGTGCAGTCGATTTTCCCAGTGAGATGGGTAGTGAGTACTGCTGACCAATATTTTGAAATCTCTCCCTAAGAGAGGACTGTCTTGTGGTAGAATGATTTGAGAATGCTATCTGCAGTGGTAACAGTGCAGTCAAAGCAGGTACTGTGTCAGCATACTCCTCTCTCTTCCTGAACAGTGAGCTGCCATTTCAAATATCTCGGGAGAAGTGTAAATGTTTACAACACGTTAAATGTGTATCAGAAATTCCTTCTCTAAAACAGATGTTACCGCTCTGATTCATCCTGCCTGACAGGAATGGGTGGAGGAAGGGGTCACTTGTTGCATGAGAGAGACAAGTTCAAGCCAGAAACTTAATTTGGTCCTGCCTTCCTGTGAGCACATTTGACCTTTCTTTCTATTAGTACATTCCAATAAATGCTTAAAATAATCATAGATTTTTTGGTAGATCCTACTCTGACAGCCAAAGCGGAGCTTGCTAACTTTGCAAGCATTACATAGTAAAGTTGCTTGAAACTGGATGAAACTGGAAATTAAAATGTCACAAATAAAATCAGAGCCTATTTATAAATCTTCTAAAGAAAAATAAAGCACAGATCTTGAACAAAGTATATTTCTCAACTTCTGCATGAGGGAGTTATAATTTTACTGAGAGTAAGGAAGCAACGAAGTACTGCCAAAAACATTGAAAGCTGAACAATTTTTTAAAAATATTATCATTGTCATATATATAATTGTCATAACACAAATTTTAACTCTCTCCAGCTTTTCATTTAAGGAAATGATCTATTCTGTCACTGCACATACGAACACCTTGCAATTCTTAATGTTTACTCTTTACCCCAGAATGCTTTTGGAGGTAAGGTGATGTTACCCTAATTTCATAGGTAGAGATGGAAAGGCAGGTATACTGTAATGGCAGTGTGGCAGCCAGATTTCTTACCTACATAAGCTTTTTACCTTGTGGAGTGTTAGGAGTGACGTGACAGTGGGACCCAGTTGCACCCCTGTGTACAGTCTGGGTACCCTTGTAACTGGAGTACTAGATGTTTTGGAGTAGGGTGATGGATGTAATCATGCCATATTCCCCTGCTTTCCTGCCCATTCTGGCTCTTTGGAAACTCAGCAGCACAAAGGGGTCCCTCCATGTCCCCCTTTTTGGGCCAGCTATGCTGCCAAGCCAGCCAGCAGGACTGGCCTAGGCGTGTATTCTGCTGTGAACAGGACCATATATGTGTCACCAAAGCTGGAGCTAAAGGCAGGCCAGTAGTGATGACTGTACACTGCTTGGATTGGGTTAGTGTGTGATTGTCTTGTTTCCTTTTGGCACTCGGTCTAATCTGTGGACCCTCTTCTGGTATGATTTTCTGCATTCAGCCAGCAGAGTTACTGTGGGAGCCAAGTGAGATCTCGGAGCTTTAGTTATCTATGAAGTACCTGCATGGCCAGAATGTCTGGCAGGATGCCTGTGAGATCAGTACCCTGTGTGTGTCTGACAAGTTTTTGCCTTTAGTAGCCATCATAAACAGCATCTCTATCTTCACTACACCTTTTCCTCCAAAGGCGATCCTGGTTAATCTCGCCATTTTTGAGCAGATGGTCTATGCAAGTGCACGGAGAAAAATCAAAATGGAGTTCCCCTGGCAAAGCCCAGGAGGGCACATTCTGGCTGCCAGCCCTCTGCAAGGTGTTGTGTGTTGATACAGGATGCAATTGCCCTGGGAAGCAAATGGAAGGATGTTATCAGACATTTGCATCTTGGTGCAGGTTTTACCCATTTGCTTTGAAACACTGGCAGATAAACGTGGTTAGGGAGGAGCCCTTACGTAAACCTGTATGCTGGAGTCATGTGCAGGCAAGAGAGGAATAAGACTAATACGAGACTTGCCAGAAGGTCCATGCAAGTTTGTAGTACAGGGCTGGTTGTCTGAGGAAGCTCTGTGTGGTATTACAGTTCTCCTTGGTGATGTGAAGTTACTGCAAAGGCCTAAATTGCAGCTGAGCCTGAGATACTATCACTGTGATAATCTTTAGGAGCAAACCAACAGAGCTGGTAGGAATAGCCAAAGCATTTTATGACTTTGAGTCATCCAGGAAATCTGTAGCGTGGTAAAAAATGACTAGTACTTATTCGCTGTTGGCATTGGTGAAATAGATTGCAAAAGGTAAAAAGTATTCCCACAGTGTATGAGCCCTCTTGGCTGTAGAGATTTCAGATCATAGGAGTCGATTATAGCCCCTTTAGGTAGTCTAATGTCACTATAGTACTTCTGTAATTTAAACTAGATTGCAGTTTACTAAATGTGTGTATCCAAGAGAATTGTAACGGAGGTGGAAAAGTGTTGGGAGGAGAAAGTGGTAAGGTGATAGCTCAGTAGGGCTTTGCATCATGTATGAAGACATTATTTTAAATTCACTCTTTCACAAGCATGCATGATGGATCTAATCTTGCTTAGGTTTCCCTGGAGGGAACACACAGGAGAAGGTTTGCATGAAAAGAAATTGGTAATTTGTAGAACAGTTTAGAAAGAGTGCTACCCGAAAGGTCAGAAGGAAATTAAGCAAAAGGAAGGTTGTAAAAGAAGCAGCAACTAACTGAGTTATTTTTATAACCTAAGAATAAAAATATGGCAGAGTTATGAAATCATTTATTAGATTAACTGATTGTATGTATAGAAAGGCACATACCTTTGCAAAAACAGACCTTTGCCAGGTAAAGACAAAAGCAAGAAGCTATAAAGTGCTTCTACATTATATGTATTCTTCCAATCATTGCTGGTTGATCTAATTTTACTTTTTCTGACAAAAATTTCCTCTTATGTCTAAAGCTGGCATGAGCGATGAGGAAGCAGTAACAGAAAAACACAAGAAGGAAGCAAATGGACTTGAATGTGAGAAAAGAGAAAACTCGCTGTTTCTTAGTAAGTGTTACATAGCATTAAAAGTGTTCCTAAGTGTAAGAAATTTTTTATACCATGTTTGTACAGGTTTTGAGACAAACAGCTGATAGTACTGCTGGTGAGCTGAATATTCAAAGTACATAGTAGTAATTACCAAGTTCTTTAGCTTCCTCTTTTCTATAGCCTTCTCCTAGCAGTGCTAGCTGTTACAGTAAAAAAAGAGGGTAGTTGTGTTACTTCAGTGGATATGTTAATATCGGTGCCAAGAGTGGGAGATTTCCAAGGAACGCATGTTTTCTAAGAAAGACAAAATATCCCTCCTGCCCGCAAATTATGAGCAGTAGTCCAAAACGAGAATGTTTGGTATCCATTTTTTAAAAAGTTTCAGATGTTATTTGGATTTCTATGAACTGAAATGTAAAAGCATATATGCAATGCAAAATCTTTTGATTGAAAACAGAAGGGAAAATAACAGTTCTTCTAATGCTTTAGAGATGTGTTTAGCAATTCAACTGTCATACGTTCCTGTCAGAGTTGACTTTGACTGTAGCTACTTCTATTCACTGGTTGATGTGCAGTGTGGCACTAATACTTGTCCTCAGGAGAACATATTTGTGGAATTTAAAATGCCTTTCTGTGTCATTCCCGCTGGCCTTGCCTGGAATCAAGTTTTTTGCCATCTGGATTCCAAATAGCAGTTATATGTCAGTTCAAATGAAGATACGCAGTAGTTAATCTTCAAGCTGAGTGGCAGATGAGAAGTGTTTGATGGGATATTGAGACAGAGATTCAATATTAGAGGGCCTAGGAAAGTTAATAGAGTTGTCTGAAAAATGTCAGGAAGATTTAGCTGTAAATAACTAAGTATTTAGCTGAAGTATGCTAAAACCAAACACTCAGATCAGCAGGCTATATTGGGAAGATTGCACCATTTGAAAGGCTTAGCATTGGTAATGAATATAAGAATGGCTACAGCTTCAAGTTTGCAAAGCGAAAACATACCTCCCTCCTATATCTCCATTAGCTGTAGTGCTGGGACACAGAAGGAAAGCACTGGCACCAAACTTAGATTTACTGGAAGAGCAGAGGAGACTGTAGCCTCCTGTGAGCTCTGCAATGTGCAGCACATATGTGCCTATTTCTCATAGTTCGGTCATGCAATTTCCCCTCCCTTACTGGGATTTCAGGCTACAGACCCACCCTGCCGTGGATGACGAAAGCAGAGCTGTCTCTGAACAGCAGTGGGGAGGATGAGTGGGGGATATTTCCAGTTAGGCAAAAGAGCAGGAAAAAAAAGGAAAGCAATCCATCACCAGAAGATATGCTGCCAGTGGCTTTCCACAGGTATAATCTTTTTATTAAGCTGAAATGTTGTGTCCAAGGCTTGCGAGTTTCACTGACAAATGACCAAACATTAGACTTGTTTAGCAGATAGGGTGTCAGCATAGGGCCAATGCAAATATATTATGATGTGATTTTATGTTGTTCTGAAGTTATTACACCATATGTTTCCTCCATGTTGACAAAATTGCTCTCTCTTTCTCTCTCTCTAATGTTTCTGTGTTTCAGTGTAAAAATCCATCCCCTGCCTTCAGAATTTTGGTAGAGCTCTTATTCTTCTCAACAAAGGTTTAGTGTGTAGGAGTTTTGGAGATGCAGTTCAAGTGGAAGACTGGTTTGTAGGTGGTCTGAGGCACAGCTGAAGTTCACAGCTTCATGTCTATCCAGCTCCTCTAATTTGCTAGCTCACAGCACATATACAGAGCTGCAGATTGCCCGTTTAGCTGGCAAGGCAACTGTAACTACAGCTTTTCTGCAGAAGGGGAGATTTAGCTTCCTTCCTGAGAGTTAGGAGCATGCAAAACATGAGTTTGACTGGCCTGCGTAGCATCTTTCATGCCTGTTAAATCTCTCTACTTTGGTAGAGGGCAGAGCTAGAGTGGTCTGAAGGAAGCATGAGGAGCAGACATAGCTGATGGTAAAAAGACCCAGTTGTGGGTGAAACAATTGTGGTGATGGAAAGAGGGTGGAGGTGGAAAGAAGGAAGAAGTTGAGAGCTGAGATTTGAGGGGGGAGGGCATGCAAAACGGGTAAGAGAGTTTTTGACAGACAGAATCTCATGGATTTAAAGAAAAGAATCGGAAAACCTTGGGATGGAAGTAGAAACTGAAAAATAGTGTCTCCTGGAAGGAAATAATGGTATTTGAAGAGAATGTGAGCAGAAGAGAATTTGAGAGATGGAGAAGGGTGGAGAAAGTCATGGGGAAAAAGGACAGGTACACAGAGACGATAGAAGAAGTATCTGAAGGAGAAACAGGAAGGTGACTGGTGAGTATAGGATGGGAAGGTAAGAGTCCAGATGCTTCTGGACTCCTCCTGCACCAAATGGGGTTTGCTGGAGGACTGCCAGATGAGAAAATCAGAAAGGGCTGTGAGTTTGGTGAACTGTTTGACTGATTTAATGGTGTAGGTCATACAAAGCCACTGGGGAAGACTGGGGAGGAACTTTTTTCTTCAGAATGCTCTGAAATATCGTCTGCTCTTCCAGCATAAGATAAACTTTCATACCAAAAATACATCACATCTATTTTGTGAACATAGTGATTGTTCCAGAATAAAACCAGTTTTATTCAGGTAGATAATTTGCATGCAAGTGTATTTGGCAAAATATACAGGTCCAAATGAAGGCCATATAAAAGCTTTTTGTTTTGGAGTGAGAACATCATGATTGTGCTGTTTTTATCAACACATTGTTTTAATATCAACATATAGTTAAATGGTATTACATGTTATGCTTAAGGGATGTGTCTTTTGCTTATGGAATTGTTTGGTGGAGGGACTAGCAGAGAGAAGACTGAACTAAGGAAGGGATCAGCGGGTTATTCCTGATGCCTACTGAGGAAAAGGGGATCAGAGATCTACTGGATGTTTCTGAACTTGTGAAATTTCTAAAATATTATGCAGGAGTAGCCTCAGGAAATGAATAAAAGTATAACTATGTCTTTTTTCTTCTTTTTGTTTCTCTTAACTCTTTTCCTAACCATGAAAATGCACTTTTTTTTTCTAAGCTAAATAAACCATAGCCTTATTTGTATGGCAGTTCAGTCAAGGTAACTATGCAGCATACACATGGTCAACCATTAGATTGCAGCTGATGGAATAATCTCAACTGTGATAATTCAACATTGTTTACCATAGTGTCTCTCTCCCCCCCCCTTTTTTTTTAACTGAAAGGATACCCACATGAAATTTCCAACTTAGAACACTTCTCTTCTTTTTCCTATGTTTTTCTGATGAACAGAAACTTATAAAATTAAACACCCAGGAAGTCAGAGATATAGTGCAATAGCTTTTTAAAGTGTACTTCTTTACCCGCCTGTACAAGGGGTACAACTTTAATGAGGAGATAATAGCAGTAAACATCTACAAAAGGTTGCTTCATAAGAGAGTGTCAAGACCATAATACTTAGATCCCTGTTTTGAAGTTTGAGTTTTGTTTAAATAATTCCACATTTCTATTGCTTTTATTAATTATGAGCCTTGAAAAATAGATTTTTTAAAGTGTTGGTTTTTTGTTTTGGGTTTTTTTTTGGCATTTTGATCTTTTTTTTTTTTAAGTTTGTGATGGTCTGAGTAGGTGTGACAGAGAGGCCTTTTGGTCATCCTCAATGCATTTATATAGCCCTTTTCAGCTCCACTACTCAGTTAAGTAGGAGGCACTTTGGGAATGAAAAGCACAGCATTTTTTTCAGGAGGTTTTGCACAAGTGTGGAGGTCCTGCTCTGCATATACATAAGGTTGGGCTACATTGGAATACTCTCCACTGCTTTGAAAGAAAAAGATTGCCCAACTTCAGGAAGAGGCAAAGATCCTATATCCTATTAATTTGTATTCTGCTGTGACTCACTGATATAATTAGAAGCACACTGTTGTTTATTTGTATCCTTAAAACTCATAAGTTAACTTTCTTCCTTTTTTAGAAATCTTGAAGATGCATCTGTTCTTCCAGTGGATCATAAGCAGGGGCTAGCACTTTCACTCTTAACTTCATTGTTTATTTACAAATTTGGAATTCCCTACCACATCTGAATTCCCCCAATGCAACCATTTGAGTTAAAACATAGTAGTCTGCTTATCTTAGGAGTGAGGCATTGATAAAGCAGATTAGGAATTTTGAAAGACAGGCATTTTTGGAAAATGATGATTAGCTGCAACTACAACTTTCAATAAGTCGATCAGAGTTGACAGCACTTATGCTGAGAGTGTTCACTGGTTGCAATTTTTGCTCAAAGCTAAAGAAGCTCCCAAAGCAGCACCTCTGTGTGGAGTGCTGATACCCTGGAATCAAGTAATTCTTTTTGGTAAGCTATACAGAGGTGCTGCATCCAGCTAGAATCAGCCAGTAAGAGCCACTTTACAGTGTTTTATACCCTCATGATACTGATAGTCAGCTGGCATGGGAAAGACGCAGGAACCAAGTTCCTGCCCCATCTGAGAAGACTCCCTTACGCACAGGAATATTGTCTGCTCTGAGCTTCTTGTTCACTGTTTCTTGGCAGGAAAATTTGAAAGATCTTTTTCTCCCTATAGGGAACAGTTTTTGAAGTTTGAAAAGTTTTCAGAACAGGAAAACTGTTTCTGGAGACTCCCGTTACCCATTTCTGAACAGTAATTGCCTTAAGATACAATCGTCTTTAGTTTTACTAGTAAGAGTTATGAAATACTAGCCGTAGAAGTCCAAAAAGCCTTAAGCAGTCTTATTCAATAAGATGTACAATCTTTATTTTTATCTGTTATAACACAGGTATGAGAATTAAGACAATTGTGTCATGTAGACATGGAGCACGTGGAGGCTAGTGAGGTTTAGCACGACAAGATATTTCAAATGCAGCCATTTCAAATCACCAGTCTGAATGAGATTCATCAGAAACTCAAGCGTGATAAACTGCTTTTCACTATTAGATCCTAGTGATATGAAGGCTTACATCTGCATTCAAGGCAGTTTTTCTCCTCGTTTGTATGTTGTGATTTAGAAAATAAAAGTAATTTCTTTCAAGAGCTTTATTTTTCAGAATTGTTTTCAATTTCCATGATTTCATCAATCACTGATGTTAGTACATTCTGTGCTTTATAAGCATGTGTTTTTTGAAATGCAGTACACTACAGTGCTTTAGTATAATATGGCTACGCCACTAAAGAAACAGTTTGTTCCCCCAAAATCTAAACAAATGAAATATGTTCTGTATTTACTTCATGGATTCAACCACAAGAAATTTGACCTCCTCTTAACTTGAATGTATTTTCCTCCAGTTGAAAATATACAACATCCATTACATTCATCTATCCTGTATTAAAACCACTTGTATTAAAACAACTCATGCTATACAGAAGGATACCTGTCCTTACGGATACCGTGATTTGTTTATTTAACACTTTTATCTTCCTCTATAACCTTCTAACCCTTCATTTAGTTTATGATGGCTGTAGGGGGAGAGGTTACACACCAGACTCTTCACTGACTGTGCCAAATTACACCAGCTGCAGCTTTGCCTTTCTGTATGTTCTGTAGTAGGAACCGATGGTGTCAGGAAATCTGGAGGCCAGAGCACTGAGTGTGGAGAATGTGGATTCCAAAAATGAGGCTCGTTCTAATAAAAACCAGAGTTGAGCTTTCAGCAGTGCCAACCCTTCAGCTTTGTACACAGAATCAGTGGGAGCTGTTAGGGCCTCTCCAATAGCTGCACATTGAGAAGGGCACCATAAAACCTGCAACTGATATTGCTGAGGCTGAGAGCAGGACTGACCCAAGCAGAGTCCTTGAAATCCTTGTACTTTAGTGCCTCCAGTTGTGATGTGAATGATGGAAATTGAAAGATCTTGCTGTGAATCGTTAACAAAATGTGAGACTTTATTTAACTATGTATTTATATAACTGGACTAAGGGGCTATCCAAGTCTCATGAAAGGTCTTGAAAGTAGGATAGGGATCTGAAGCCTGGGATCAAATGTGCCAGTGCTGCTCCATGCCTTTTTGTACTCTGGACAGTCCAATCCTTCTGGAACCCATGTAATTCTGGAAGGCTCCTGGGATGCTGCAGTTCTCACAAACTGCTCTAGAGAGTGCACAGAATAACAAAGACTGGCAAAGAATGATCAAAAGAAACCTGACCATCTCACCAGGGCAACCTCAACAGCAACAAACTCAGCATCGTTTTAAAACCACAGACTGTATCAAACCACAAATCATAACATTCCCAAGTGTTTTAAAACATGGCTGTGTATGCAAAGACAAATTAGGGCTTGTGAGCACCTAACTACTATTGCTGTACGTCTAGGTTCATAAAGTAGCTTAGCATCTCTGCTTTTAATGTTCTTTCACCCTTTTGAACTGACTTTCAACCATTCTCTGCTCCTTATCAAAAGAAGACCCAGCAACAGCTGCCTTTGCCACGGAAGGTCCCACAACTTTTCCTACATGACGATCTGTTTGATGTGTTTTGGCTTTATGAATGGTTTTGCCTGAATTCTCACCTCTCTATATTAAAATATAGAACTCATTTGATCTATAGGGTTGCTTGTACATAAGGCAGATCTAGCACATTTCTGTCATAGGTGGTAATTCTTTTATTGATTAGTGCTGTAATAGAATGTAATAGAAATGGAAGGCTAAATATTCCTCCAGTATACAACCCATAGGAAAGCTTTGTGTTGTGGGTGTAATGACATCCGAGCTTTCTGGCAGCAATGAATTTTGTCATAGGAGTCTTAATATGGCACCAAAGCCAGGTATGTGGTTTAAGGCCATGGAAGGCAGAAGTGCTCTCCGAACACTGTCCAAAGAGGCTTGACCAAAGCGGCCAGAAGGTTTTGTAGGCAGCAGTCTCCGTCTCCAAACAGAAAGGTCCTTAGAGAAGCAGTCTAACTTGAAGCTATCTTTTCACACAGAAAAAAAAATCTCTACCTTAGTTCAGAGGCAGAATTGGTGTCTGCCTAGCTGTAGGAGAATGTATTGGCAAGAGGCTCTGCCAACTCTTCAGGAGTTGTGCATCTCCATGTACCTGCTTATCCAAGTCAACTTCTAGAGTTTAGGAGAACAAAATGTTGAACAAGGTTTAAAACAAAAAGTGACTGGAGTGCGTTCTTACTGCCTGGAAATCCCAGCTCAGCTTTTTTGCCAGTGGATCTGGAGGGCTAGGCCTCCAAGAGTCAAGTCTTCCAAAGCAAGGCAATGATGAGGAGGAGAATCACTAGAGATAGAGAAAAGAAACATAGGTTAAGCATTAACAAAAGTCMAACAGCCAATATAGAGGTGGATAACATAACATGTTGTGAGCAGGGACATTTGTGTAATAACAAGATGCCAACATACCTGTTACTGGAGTATGTGATCCTAGAAGGTGCTGAGTACCCTGAAACTCCCACTGATACGGAGCTTTTCAGGGTTGAGTAAGCACCCTACCTCAGGATTTGGTCCTCTGCGGAGCAGTTTGGCAGATGTGAAGGCAAACAAATCAAAAGTAGGTAGTTGGTTTGTCAGCTGAGAGCACTAAATTTTGAGAATAATCAATAGACTAATATTTCTAGTGTTAAATATGTATTTAGATATAAACAATTTACTCAAGTTTTAAAGGGAGTACAGACAGCTGCATGATAGTCTGAAATTTCCTGTTAAATGGAGATAAATTAAGAGATAAAGACTGCAAAAGGGAGAAATTACCTAGCTGAGTATTACATTTGAGCAGCAGTATCCCATGATAGCTACATCTAACACATCACACCTAGAAAAAGAGAAACCATATTAGAGTATATTTCTAAATATTTGTATCCCATTAAAATACTTGGGTTCCACGTACTTGCGGATAGAAGAGAGGGAGGTTTTTCCATGAGCAGTGGAGCTAACGAAGTCTGATTTCCTCGAGCTTCGTATCTTCTGTCACCCAGTACCTCTCTCTGCAAGAAGCCCATTTCCTTTCCAGTCTCGCAGGACACCTGCATCTCAGTAACTTCCTGAGCTGGCAGTATTTCCAATTCAGCACTTGCCTCTGTGCTGTTTGCTCTTTTGCTGAAGCAAAGGGAGAGACACCAACTGCAAGTAGGAACAAGCTCGTGAGCTGCCCTGCACCAGCTGCTGAGGAGGCAGCCGATACTTGTGTGCTGAACAGCTGGCCACCTGATGCCTGGGAACTGCTGATAGCTATTTCCCTGGCTTTGTCCTCAGTAAGAACAGCAGTAGGACGCTAGGATTCTTCTTCCTATCTGTACCTCCTTTAGCAAATGTGTAATTAAATATCTTTTGAGATTTCTGATTTTGTCATATTGGCTGAAATGGATCAACAGGCTCAAAATGAGAAGAAGGAAGACTGAAAAAGTCTTCTTCCTTATAAAGGTACGCTGAGAATATAACTAATGAGAGTATCTCCTATTTAGTGTTGATAGATACAGTGCAATCTATTTGAGACATTCTGATGGCATATAATGGTTGTGATATAAAAACTCAGAGAAAATAAAATGAGTAATACATTAGTTGGATAATCTACTGGGTATGAGGTTTAGTATAAAAGCTGAAAGGCTGCCCTCCTGCGTCACGGAGCTGGAGGAGACATTTGCAAACAGGCTTCGTATCTACTGTTAGTTTCCTTGTCCTAATTATGTGTTTTTAAAGGAGCAGAATCTGATTCATACTGTGTAGATACTTTTCTTGAAATGGTTGTCCCTTTTAATAGGGCAATCAAAAATATGTCTGACTTCCAATATGGATTACTACTTAGGATCAGATAAATGTATTTAGGCTTTTGAAAGTTTTATTTGTCACTGAATTAAGAGGGCGGCATTATTCCACCACTCAACCATGCCAACTCTAGTCTACTGAATGAATGGATTTTTTTTTTCAAAAGCATGCATAGACCAGCATATTTAGATTGTTTTTATGGATGTTGTGATGTTATCACCATGTTGGATAAGTTATTGTCCAGACATCTTCATCTGTTGAGGAAAAGAACATTGCTTTAATTTTTACATAGATATTGATCGAAATCCTTCTTGTATGAGTTTATTTCCACTCATTCTCATGTCATTTTCCCTTTTGGCTTTCATTACAGAAACCTCACATAAGAAAATGGTTTATTTGATGTCCTTTCTTGTGCTTGCTGCTGGGATTTAAAATATGACTCATGTGTCTTATATAAACCACATCATTGTAACTGATATAATTTGATTACTCCCAAGAGGTCTTTTAATGTTGATCGCTTTGGGAGAACTTTCTTCTTGTGGCTATAGCACTCATATTTAAGTCTCAAGGAACAAGTCTGCATACTTAAAAGGTGGCTTTTTAACTGGATCCCAAAAGTATAAGCTATTCAGTACAAGTAAATACAATGGAAACAAATTAAAATAATTAACTTGAAAAATTCAAAACTATGTAAGTATTTCTTACATCCCACAAAATACTTGTTACAGTTATAGCACTTACATAGATAAAATATGCTTCTGATTCAGGCTAATCACTAGTCCAGAACAAATTTAGTCAATAGATCCATATCATCAAAATAATTCAAGTAATATGGAAGAGTACGCACTGTCCTTCTAGGGACATTGGATTTCTACCAATGTCTTAAACATTGTGTATGAGGAATGAGTGGTTTTGTGTTGTGACCAAAATCACAAGACACAGATATACTCTATAATTCAAACTATAGTAATTGAGATATTAAAAAAAAAAGAGAGAGAGAGCACTGATTCTTCCCTTTAGAAGAATCAGTTGCTTACAAATTTTCCCAGTTTCAGTCAGCTGAGCTGGAATTTTCAGTACCAGATATCTGTCTCATCTTGCTGCTTATTTTGGAAAATTTCAACTAAAATAATTAATTCACCCTGTGAATAAGGCTGAGTGAGAAATCTACTACTCTGATCAAGAGAAAAAATCTGGTAACTTGTTCTAAAGCTCTGAAACCCCCCCCCCTTTTTTTTTTCTTTTTAGACCAAGTATTTCCTATCTGACAAAGGGGTGTGTTATCCATGTCCATTGAGCCGTTTTGGCAACCTTGCTGATAGTTGGTGCTGCTGCCGGTCACCCTGTGTTCCCTGCTGCAGAGGGGCAGCTGCTTGCCTGGCAGAGTCATAAGTTGCTCTTCAGAGCTGGGTAATTTTACCGTAAGGTATTACTTTTTTTTTTTTTTTTTTTTTTTTTCCCGTAGTGGTTTCATCATAGGTGCATGACTGATTGCCAGTCTGCTCCTCATCCTGTGAATCTGTGCCACCTGGCTGCTTGAGCGCTTCTCTTCTCTCCCTTCTCCAGCCTTCAGTAGGATTCAGCTTCTGTAATCCCTTAGAAAGTGCAAGGGTAAGGTAGACATGCTATACGGGAAGAGGAACTGCAAAGAGGCTCATGAGAGGAGATGCAGAGAGACTGATGAAGTACAGGAAGTCTAAAAGGGTCATTCAGAACAAAAACCTGTTGCTGTTTCTCAGTGTTTATGGAATATGGAGCATGCTGTTACTCCCCTCAAACTACTGCTTTTCCATGACATTAGAAGCACAGAAAGAGTTGTTGGCTTGCAAAATACTACGTGCCACATAGCTGTACATGTTTCGTGGGATTTGGCTTCTGAGTAATAATAACAGAGCATAAATCTTGGCCTGAAGTTTCTCACCAAGACTATCTCTATTCCTGCACTTTCCAGTCTGAGAAACCTCGTGGTGCCTGACCAGGATATGATTCTTGCCTTTTCCAGGCAGATGGATTCACTGCAAACTCACTAAACCCAAAGCGACCTCTGATCTTTCCTGGTGTTACAACTGAATGAATTTGATGATTATTTCAACCATTTGAATGAAACAATTTTTAGGGCTTTTCTAAATCCCCATCTCTCTCCTGTGAGCCACATTTTAAGCAACCCTGAGTTAGCATGTAGAGAGCCAATATGAGGCTTATTCTGATGCTCCTATTGCACTTTATGCTATATTAACTTTCTGAGTGGTTTGAATTACTGTTGGTTTCTTTGAATATATCTGAGACTAGGGTAAAGCTCACTATGTTAAACAAGCTAAGATGTGAAATGCTAAAGAGAATATATCTGTGGCCAGGTGTCTCCAAACATATGGTAAAGCCAGAACTAGTAAGATTATGACTCTCTGCTGACTGCTGTTTTTTTTTACCATGTGCTGGCAAGAAGTCCATGGCCATTGCAGCATATCCTGTCCGTTGATCAAAAGCAGACGCTTTCTGTGACCCATACATTGCACAGAAATCCCCCCAATCATTCCAGGAATCTTTTACATTTTTTTCACAGGCAGAAGGTTTACATTTTCCATTCTTCATTAACTCTGTATCAGTGCAAAGTTTTTCATCTTACAGTGACTTGAACTGAAAAATAAACAAACCAAACTTTGAATCAAATGTTAACATGTTTCTTCAGTTGAGAAAGATTCTGCTCAATGCTTTCTAAGTTTATTACCTTTGCATTAAAAATCTTAGGACTATACAAGCCTCTCTGACATGAAATATTCATTGTAAGCTCTATAACAGCAATCAGTAAGTTAAGAATCAATCATTATCTATGTAGAATTCCTATAGTGCTTCCCAGCCACAGATCTCAAAGCATTTTATAGTTAAACCTCACAACTGTTTCTGAGACAGTGGAAAATGGATGAGAATGCCTAAAACACAGCCATAGAGATGTTACTTCATGGGGTGTTGCTGCAGAACTGATAAAGATCTCAGGTTTCTAGACTGTGTCCTATGCTTTAGCCATGCGACTCTGCTCTTGTCTTGTGTTTTCTGGCTCAGGATAAATAGCAATATTGATGTGGCAGAGAATAAGATGTTTTGGTTCCTTTCTGATCTCTGAAGAAGATGGGTTCTTTGTTATAATGTTATTATCAGGGTGAAGTGTGTTCTTCAACCAATGCTGCCTAGAAAAAGTGGTGCAACCTCCATGCAGGTCAGTCATCCCAACAGAACCGAGTCTAAGCACAAGGTCTAGGAGGCTTAAGTCGTATCATTTGCACTAAGCTGGCTTTGTCCTGCTATTCTTGCTAAGAATCCAAATTTGTAATGCTAGCCCCGAGTTAGCCCCTGCTTGTCAGCCCTCAGGCAGTCCCCTGGATTTGAAGGGGGAAGAGTTCATGTAACTCATGGGCACTCAGTAAGTGATACCGTGCTGGCATCGTCAATACTTGCATTGACTTTGAAGAAGTGAGTAGTTTGTTCAGTATGAGTACAAGGGGCACAATCGCCATTTCTGTGCTTCCCTTCCTCTTCCTCCCTCAATTTCTTTGTGGCAGTGGGGGTTACTGAATATTATCCTTCCTGTTGCTCTCGCAGGCGGTAACATCAGCCCAGCACGGGAAGGGGGGGAACAGCTGCACAGGGGCAGGAATGAGTAGTCGAGGTGGAGAGAGGACAGGAATCTCTTAAACCAGCATTGCCAGCAGAGACACTGGAAGATGAAATTGCACCCTCTCTTGTCACGCAGAGTCAAAGATTTGCTAATGTGGCAAAAGTCAGGCGGTGACATTCTTGCCTGGATAAATCCCATCCCCAGTAAGGGCAGAGCGGGCTGAAACAGCACACCCACTTCATGAACGATTTCATCGTTTCTGCATGGTCTTCGTTTCACTTCGGCTGAAGTGCTTTGCTGAAATTCAAATGCTTCACACTAAATTTAGGTCTTTTTAGATATGTTTTTATTCCTTAAGTTATCAATTTATAGTATATTTGTTCATAGTTACTTTTGTAATTAGAATTGTGATAGGTAGTTTAGTAACGTGTATTAAACAGCAATTGTTGAGGTTAGTAAATGAGAGATAGTTAATTGTTTCATAACTGATATTAACAATTTAAAAAGATAATACAAACCAAAATAACAGTTTAAAATTAAAATGGGAATTATTCCAAATACCTTTCAAAATAAAAATAATTTTGAAAAGATAATAGTTCAGTACTTTTGAAATGTTTTACTTCATTGTGCTTTGCTTCTTAATGCGCTGTATCATTTTTTGTATTCTTCACTGAAATTAAAGTTTCCTATCTGCTGCTGAACATAGATATATGTTTTCTTTTTACCTTTGCAATGTAGGAAGATTTGCCTGGGTAGCTGTGCTAGCAGTTATACATAAAAATTGTTTTTGTCTACAGTTGGAAAAGTTAAGGATTCAACCTTCAGTATGCTGTCTCAGTTATGAAGGCTTTTGGGTAGTAAGCAAAGAAACAAGTAAAATAAGAGAAGAAAAAGCTGCAGTATCAGAATGTCAAATATAAACCACTTGTATACTTTGCTACTTCTACTCTGTTTTGCTGAGCTGTTCTGCTACTTGTCTATATTGCTGGAACGCAGAAAGCTCCTTGATTTCACCAGACGGTCATTGTGGACTGAGTGGTCAAGATCTGATTTCTGAAGCTACGGCTTTTTTTTTTTTTTTTTTTTTTTTTTTTTTTTTTTTTTTTTTTTTTTTTTTTTTNAGTTCAATTTTGGACAAAAGAGAAAAGGTAAGATAGTTCTGCAAACAACCACAAAGATTTTCTAGGTATTTTAGAAAGAAGTGCAAGTATTACACGAAATTTTTAGCTTAAAGGATGCAACATTAGAATTTTACTATTTTTTTTGGGGGGGGGGGTTTGAGGCAACAGTCTTTCTACAAATATTCAAATATTTAAAAAAATGTAATGCTTAGAATTTCCCCCCTCCTTTTTTTTTTTCTTTTTTTTTTTCCCGGTTGGGAATCTATTGTTTCAGTTTGCATCTGGAACATCTGATTGTTTGGATCCATTCCTGGAATTCTTGTTTTTTAACTTAAAAATTCTAGAAATGTTGTCATGCTGCTTGTCTGCCTCTTTCTTTCGCAACTGGGAACAGAAGTGCTTTGCTGACAGTATTTACAATAAAAAATAGGAGAATGTTTAAATGCTTGCAGCTTCAGTTACAGATGTTCACACTCACTATTTTTTCCTTTAACTAATCAAGTGTGCACAGAAAGATGTGGGTATCACTCTCTAGAGGTATCATGAGACCAGCTCCTGGTTCAGCCAGCAGAAAAGTAGTAATGGATGTATTACAGCAGTGCACGCTAAAATTTTTTGTAAGGGCTTCTCAGAAACCTGTGATGTCTCAGCTGGCAATACGTATGACAACCCTCAGTTAGAGATACTTGGAGATCTTCCTTCCTTTCACCCATCAAATTCACATTTAACAGTGCCTTCATTCCTTACTTTTTCCACTTCCAAAGGAATCACTCAGTTCCCACCACAGTACGTCTTCTCCATTCTACTCATTTCAGGAAAGCTCTGCTATTGGGCACAACAGTCATGGTGTTGGCAAGTGCTGGTAAACAGGTATCCTTGGGTTGCTGCTAGTGAGGTTTTGGCTTGTGACGAGACACCATTTCTATGGCTGACTTGGTGGTAGGTGAGGAAACAGGTTCCTTTTGGTTCTCGAGGTCTTTGGTTCTTCCTCAGCCTGCTGGCAAGCGTTGTTTCCTCACGAATGGTGGGTAGAAACCGGGGTGATAAAGGTTTCAAGTTGCCTCTCAGCACCGGGTGATATAAGCAACACTCTAATGAGAGCCCAAGCAAGGAAAGGTGATGGCTGTATAAGTGGGCAACATCTCCTAGATGAACTTTTTAGCTTGGCCCTGTCTTCCCTGTGCTGCTGTAGTAACTAATCCAGTGGAAATGAGCTATGGGATGCTGGGGTAACTGTGAACCTGTGTGATACACCCCTCTGTGGTGATAATGATGGTTATAGCATGGCAACAGAGAAGAAAATAACAGTAAACACAGTTATTGGGCAACTGGCACCTTGGTCCTAGTTTCAGAGGGACGGACATGATGTTAAAATGAAGTCACCATTCCCCATGGAGAAGCCTTCAGTTCCTGCCTATTCTGATCACACCACTTTGTTTAGAAATGACAGAATGAATTTGGGAGAGTACTGAGATAATCCTTGGGAAGTACTCCAAGCTTTTTTGTTTCTGCTACATTGTTTCTGCTCACACCAAGAAACCAGTAAGATATTTAAACCCAGATTGTCATTCTATGATACAATAAAATACATTTACACAACTGAAGGATCCATTATGTGAGTGAACAAGAATGACTGATTAACTAGTATAACAAAAGGAAGGTGCTGGCAGGATTTAGCTCACTTTCTTTTTACTTTTTATTTAAATCCAACAATTTTGTTATCTAAATGTTAAAAATATTCCCAGTTTGAGAAATAAAAGTGATCAAAGTGCTTCTTTGCAGCAACTGCAATATGTAGTTATCTGTAGTCAGAAGTCGAGTTCTGTATAGCTGCATTTGGTCCAACAAGTTTGTTTATTTCCCATAATACTCTTTTGAGAAGTTACTCGCTGCCTGGGCAAATTCTTTAGCTATAGGATTGACCTCATAATTTGTAGAATGTGAACAGAGGGAAGTAAAGAAACTGAGTATAGGGTAAAATGGTGCAAATTTGTCTATTTGCATTCTATGCAGAATAATTTAAGTGCAAATTAATCACCAAGGGGAATGAAAGTGATGCACTTCAGGATAGGCAGCTAATAGAAGCAGACAGATAAGGGCAGCTGTTTCTTTGGGAGACCATTGTGTATTGTACACGGTAATGAGTGTTGCTTGTTCTGTTTGACTACATCTTTCTGGCCCCAAGAAGCAGTTAAATATTGTACACCTGTTTAACGCCATATCAATTGCACTGCTGTTTACACTCATTTCCTGAGTAGTTTGTACCCACTCAGTATCTTATTATAACATTGACCAGTGGTTACAATCCAGAGACTTGCTGGAAGAACTCCGTTGATAGGAGGTTTGTATTTTGCAGCTTGTGCTTCCAAAATCAAAATAGAGATGAGATGATAGAGTTCAGCTTCTGAGATTTCCAACTCTTTTAAAACGATATCTGAAGGAGTATCCTAAAGGGGTGGGGTGTAAAGTACTCTTGACTGTAACTCAATACAGCCCTAACAACAAGAAAAAAATGAAAAGGGAACAAGGATGAGGTAGAGAAGAGGCAGATTTGGCAGAAAAGTCAAAGACTGCACCTGGGGTTACTAATGTTTCACAAAGTTAGCCATTCTGGGAGTTGGAGAAACATCTGCAGTGACTAGCCACATCCAGTGAGTATTGTGCCAGTAAACAAGCTCAAAGAAAAAAATGTGGAGTTTTTCAGACTGTGGCTCTGCACATTGAACATGATTCTTCAGCACCTCTGAGTTTTGTGAATCCCAAAGGTCTCCGCGCGCAAACTCTGAGCTAACGGTGCCCTTGAAGAGATCAGAATGAGTTCTCTGCCTAAATGAGTTCCCGGGGGCTCCCATCCCAGGTTAGAAACACACTGCAGAGAGCACAGAGAAGAGTGGTGGACAATGGGGGGCAAGGAAAATAAGAAGTGGTTATTTTTGAACAGTGCTATTTCTTGCTTTACAAACTTGATACTTTTCCTACGTATCATTGTCAAGCAGAAATGAGTTTGATGCAGTAAATGGAATATGTATGTGAAAATGAGTATGAGAAGAGAAAGTAATCCTCTTCATTTAATCTATTATGTGGAATTAAGTACTGGATGTAGGTGAAATGTCTCAGACCTTGCCTACATAACACTGGGGGGAAATGTCTGTTAGATACACTTTTATACATAAAACTTGTGTGGAGTTTGGTGTCCATAAGGACACCCTAAAATGCCGCCTTTTGAATAAGAAAATCCACATGTTGTGGGTTGCGTTTACTCTGAAAGATGTCATCTCGGGTTTTATCACATTGCAGACAAAGTGATGAGAATACCATCCAGATATGAGCAATGTATTCACTACAATGGTCTCCTAAAATTTGCTGCTCTAGAAGGCCAGCCCTGAACAATAGTGCCACTTTTTATCACAGCTAGAATTATTTTCTTGCGTTTCACCATTCATGCCAAAATCATTCCACGTTGCTATAGTTTCCCTTTATTATATATGCAGACCAACAGAAAGCGCCCTCCAAAATAGGCTTCTGTGACAGTGATTTTTGAGTCAGATTGAAAGGTAACCTCCAGTCTCAATCATGTCTCTGCGTTTTGGAATGTCTTGGTTTGTGGAAGAACACCCGATCAAGGATTAAGGTAGCTATAAACTCAAGATGTTGTTCAGATGTGAAGCCATCTACTCTTTATGCTGAAATTCATCTTTGTGGATCGCCCACTCCAATGAAAATGCCTTTGTGGTGAAGTATATAACCTCTGAGGTGCTATCAGCTGAAGCAAAGGATTACGGAGCAGTAGCCATCTGAAAGGGAACACTGTTATACTACAAAAATAAATGTGTCCGAGTTCACATTTTACTGGCACAGACCGTATTTTGAGCACATGTCAAGGGAAGAAGTCATGCAACAAAGGACTGGGGGAATATTAAAGAGGATGAGTAGGTAGGATTGAGGGGGTGCTTGAAAAGGGAAATCAAAACCAGGAGGATTTGATATTTCAGAAAAGGAAATGCTGCAAACATCCACTGCTCATCCTGGATGTCTTTTGGAGCCTCCAGAAAATGGGTATGGGGTTGGTAATAAAAGCTGAACTTGTTTGAAAAGCAGCCAATAGCTTCTCAAGAGGCCCCCAGAACAAAAGTTATTTTAAAATTTGTTTGTGTAAGCAAGTTCATGATAATCCTGGTACAGTTAAGCTGGACATCTGCTTGGGGTTTGAGGATTATCCCTCCCTTGAGGTCAGGCTCAGGCTCAGTTAAAGTTCTGGTCAAAATTGCAGTTGTGGTCTTAAGACTACCTCACTCCTGTCAGGAATGATTCCTCAGGGAAGAAAATAAGACCCATTCATAATGCTAGGGCAGAGACTGAAAACGTGAGCACATGTCTGATTGCTGTCCATTATTATTCTCATGTAAGAGCCCCTTCTCTTGTCACAGCACCATACCCTCCTCTGTAACAGCCGCCACCAATTTTCTTCATTTTGCCTTGTACTTCCATAGATTTGGGCTCTCCAGTGATGCTGTCAAGAAAGGGTGACATCCCATCCTTTCCCTAAACTGTAAGGAAATCCTTGATCTCTGCATGTGCCCATCCAGAACCAGATGTGAGTGGTGTAATGCCAGGGAAGTGTGTGTGATGCTAGCAATAAATCCTTACAAAGAAGAAGATGGGGCTGCATGCTGGTTCTTAAAGCTGGATGTGACACTGAGTCAGTATGATACCAGAGTAGTAGGGAAAGTATAGTGAACCAAAGACGTCCATCAAGGTACCAAGCAGACCAACTTGAGACAGCAGTGGGAAGACTGCTTTAGGAAGTAAAATTCATCAGAAAATACACCAAACCTCTCTTCTCCAAGTAACTGAGTCGATTTCCCAAAAGTCACTAAAGTGATGACAGAATTTAGAAAGTAATGATAGTATGTGGTAGACAAGCCATAAGAGAGGACAGGAGATTTATCCATTTTGTTCACTGAACAGCTTCTCTTCCTCCAGACTGAGTCCAAGGATGCGATTTTTCAAAGCCTGTCTAACTAGCTCACGGAGTCGGGTCACTGCTGTTGTCCCAGGCAGTGAGATGGAAGGAATCAAACTGCCCCTCTTCTTTGGAGTGGCAAGCACACTAAAACAGTGCTCTTCCTCCATGTTATTATCAAGCTCCCCAAAGCTTCAAGCTTTGAACTCTTTCCCATAATCTAATTCTGTTGTCAGTGCTTACTTGTGGTTTCTCTGCCAGTTAGCCTGCCATCTCTTGCTGCTAGATTTGCTAACTTCAGAGCAAAGAGTGTGGCTAGGAGCCCATTGCTGTGCTCTACTGACACCATTCTTTCTGTTTGCAGAATGAACTAAAACACGTGGCATGTGCCCATTTTTCTCAGGTTGAACTTGGCTTAATTCTTTCGTTAACCTGTTGCAGTCTCCAGCCTCTTCTTGTTTTCCTGGGGTGAGCTCTGCTCTGTCACTCCTATAGCAGATATGAAGAATTCGGGATCCTACTTTTTCTGATGTGTCTCTTTCTCCATCATAGAGATTTGATAATTTGATGCTATAGACTGTAAAATGCACAAGTCCCCCATCTTGACTTTCTSCATTAAAACTAGCATTCCTGCAGCTGGACTCCAATCAGTCAGAAACTTTCACCTGAAAAGGTTTAGTTTCAATAAAATAATGATACAGTCTGCTGCCTTCTAATACGTAAGCCCAGGGGCTTCTTATCATTTCTCCTCACCTCTGGCACTCGCTGGGTTGTCTTCTCATTGATCTCCAATTTACCTTTCTCTTCCCTAGAGGCACATCCTGGCTGTAGTCTCCTAACTCCTTTCCAGTACAACACATGTAGGAGTCAATGGCATGGATGAGCCTGCAGTCCCAGTCCTAAAGAAGAAATATCAGAAATACTTTTCCAACACTGCCTTTGTCACTGAGCTATCTCCTTACCTTCCCCAGAGGCTGTCTTCCTCAGAGCGGTCTACAGTAGCATTAGTCTTGCAAGAAGCTCTGACTTTTCAAAACTATTGGTTTTAAAATACAGACAAATGCATAGAGGTGGTTTTTGACTAATAGAAGGAGCTGTTCAGAGGCTTATCCTTATTCTATTTTGGTCTTTTCTGGGAAACCCCAAAGGCAGGATGTATTAGTCATCTTCAGTAACACCATTGTTTTATACACATTATTTTTAGGGGGGCACTTTATTCCTAATCTATTGTGAATAAGAATAGCCCACTTCTATATCCTAATCTCTTGTCACATTCCCTATACGAAACTAATCTGTAATGCAGCACTTGGTAGCTACACCCACCTCCCAGGTCTATCCATGCAAAGATTTTATGATTCATATTTTAGAATTCCTGTATTTCAAAATGCTTCTATGACTTCTGTCACATACAATAGCGGTTTCCTTTGCCATGTGGCACCAAGCACAAATACTTGGCAAAAAAGTATTTAAACTACTGGCCAACCAATCACACCGGTTTCAGCAGTAATCATCCTCTTTTTATAGCTGAATGAATCAGAGGGCCTTGCTTGAAAGTTCTCTAGGGGTTTGAGAGATCAAATCCAGCAAGAGAGCACAGAGGACTTCAGCGGGAAAGCGTTCCTACAGGAGGTACCAAGACCACAATGCTAAACACTCACAGCGCTGCAAGAAGGTACTAACAGGTTAAACTGGAGACCTGTTTTATTCCATTTATAGAGCGTTACGATGTTTCCAACATTCTGCCAGAAAGAGGCCCTGGAAAACGGACATTCTGCAGTCCATAGGGAGACACGGAGCTCTGGCCAATTTGATCACAAATTGACATGCAGCCACGTTCTGTGGTGAGGCACAGAAGAGCTAGCGGTGCTTGCTCTGGGTGTGCAATAATAACGCTGTTTTAAAGTCAGCTCTCAGCATAGGCAAAGCAGGCAGTTTCCTAGGATGGGGGGCAAGAAAGGCTAAGCTGAGGTGGGCAGGTAGTGGGCTCCAAAAGGAGTGGATCTATAGAGTAATGTATTTGGTACAGAGAGCCCAGTGCTGATACAACACGGGTTTGGGGGGAGTTAACTGCAGATGAGCTCTCATCTGGGCTGAACGCCCATCAGTGGCTGGAGCACACTAGGTGCGCTCCTGGCTTGCATCTTTTGGTTTAATTTCCACAAAAGGGAACTGTGTTTATATGCTCTGAAACTTCTCCCCAATGTCAACCGAAGCTCAGCAAGTGGAGGCGCCTGGGAGGCTGGTTTTGAAAGTCCTGACAAAAACAAAGCATTGCTGTAGCTGCACTCAGAGTAGCCGGGCCTCGCTGCCTACAGCACTCACGGCTCTGGAAAGCCTGGTGGATGGGCACCTTCTGCATGAGGATAAAACAGCTATTGCCAGAAACCACAGTCACTGCTCACACCTTTGCTATCAGCCCTGCAGTAGTCGGAGTGCAAGCCTGATGCTCCAGGCTTATTTACACTAGGGTGAGGTGAGCTTTGTGAGCCATTTCCTGTACTCTTGCATGTCACCCAAGGGCCCAGCTTCCAGTAACAGTTAGAGTTATATTAAACTTCACAAGAAAAGAAAAAAGATAATTTTATCTGGAACAAAGTTTCGCATGCTGCATATGATTCATGCATTCACTCATCCTTTTCCTTTTAAACTCAATCAAAACTTCATTCCAATTAGCAGTGCATTGTGATGTTTTTCATGGTAAGCAAACTGATGAGAACATGATACACTTCTACATCTGCTCAGCTGCCAGACTGTTGGTTTTATTGGTCCTATTGGTTGCCTGCAACAGCTTTGATACCAGCTGCTAGAATTACCAAGTACACAAAGAAAATACTGGTGTAATTGTGGCCTCCTTAATTCCAGCTAGGACAGTCCACTGTCTTTTCTCCTCCTGCTCATATCCTGGGTCATGGTTTTCATGTCTGCTGTGGTTATTTCTTGGTTACTTTCCATACCGTTCTGCAGCTCTCACCAGTATCACTCCTGAGACAGAGCCAGGGGCTTTGCTGCTGTCTTTGAGCATCTGCAACTGCCTGAAAGGAGCCTTCCTGGCCCTGGGTGCAACTCTGATCACTGGACACGGTCAGTTTGGTAATGCTCTATTTTATTGTTCATCACTTAGTTTTACCCACACTGCTTGGGGATTACTCTACTGTCCTCCATAAGCAGAAGTACCCAAGAAAATGGCTTGGTTTTATCCCAACTGCTATCTCTTCTCCACCAGCATTTCCCTAGAATTGTTGCTCTTACCTACCATTTACTGTTTAAGTCCAAACTATTGTATTGATTTGTGGGTTGCAAGTGGGGGTCAGTGAGACCACAGTCAAAAGTTCACAACTGGTCCATGCAACAGAAATTTTACAAACTTAATCTTGAAGGGTTTGGTAGTCTGTAAGATAGCTGGAGGATTAGCAGAGGACTGTTGGTCCAAAGCACTAAGGAATATTTTTTTGTAACAGCTGATTTATTTCTACCTTCAGATGTGCACTCAAGGCTCCTGCTGACCTACCCGTTTCCATCCAAGGGCAGGGTCTGGGCTACAGCCTGAGGAAAAGACTGTCCCTAGCCCACGACTTCCTGCAACTTTGCCTGCAGAATCATCCCAACCAGATATGGGATGATTCTGTAAATACACGCGGGAAGATGGTGAATTACAACATTTGTAATGGAAGCCGCTCGTGTCTCCTGTGCTGCATACAGAGGGTTTTTTCCCATTTCAAGTAAGCGAACGTCCGTGTGCGTTACTGCCAGGAGGGGAATCCACAGTTGTGGGTTAAAAAGGGCTTTCACCCGTGTGCTGCTTTAAAAGGTAAGCGTGATAAACTACCCAGGAGGAAGAGGTGGTTAAACACCACTTAAAATACTTACGGCAAGWCATGACTACTGTGCCGCGTGTAAGTTTAGGAAAGCAGTACAAGCAGTACCCTTGGCCTACCTACCGCGAGCAAGAGSAAACGAAGCATGTTTTGTTGATCAGATGTGAGCAGGTCATGGGGAAAGGTGGGGGAAACGCGGGTAATTTGTCGGAGATGGTCCTAAGGCCGCAAAGCGAGAGCGGCCGAGCGGAACCGCCCAGGGAGGACGAGGGCCGCGGCGGAGCGCGGGGCCGAGTCCCGGCGCAGGGCTCGGGGCACCGCGCCGGCAGG
>NW_028186329.1:3462699-3637404 GCF_003343005.1 Rhea americana
CCGGCGCCGCCGTGGAGGTGGCGGCGCTGCGGCAGGAGGAGGCCGAGGAGCAGGTGGTGCTGGAGCTGCGCGGGCGGCTGCGCGCCGGGCGGCGCTACGTGCTGCAGCTCGCCTTCCAGGGCAGCCTGGCGGAGAACCTCAGCGGGCTCTTCCTCATCCACTACACGGACCGGGGCCGTAGCAGGTGGGCAGCGGCGGCCGCCCGGCGGCGGGCGCGAGGACTGGGTGCCCGGGGCGCCATTTTGGCTCTCCCCGGCGCCATCTTGCCCCCCGGTGCCATGGGCTCCCGGCCTGGAGCCCGGGCGTCACTGGCGGTGTCGCTGGCTGCGGTGCCTGTGGCAGGCGCCATGCAGGGGCCAGGGCTGCCTGCGGCCTCCCCTGGCGGGTTTGCTCTGGGTCCCGCAGCCCCATAGCTGGTCCCCTGCAGAGCCCAGCTCAGGGCTGGCCCTGTCCCCTGATGTCTCGGCAGGTGTTCGCTCCCGCCGGCGCTAGCTGCGAGCCACCGCATGCTGCGAGGGCTGCGCGGAGCTGTGGTTAGCTGGTTGTGCCAGCTGTCTGTTTCCCCCACACATGCCCTTTTGGGTTGCTCTCCCAGAAGATGGGTGTGTGCTGCTCGGCGGTTGTCCTCCTCTCCGGTAAGCACCAAGCAGTCGGCCCCGGCTCCGCGGCGGGAGCTCGCGTGGCCGCGTAGGGCGGTTTGCAGAAGCCGCGCGGGGGCTCCCGGTCGATGTGTGCTCCTCAGGCTCTGCTAACCAAACACCTGAGGTTCTTCCCAGCTTCATGTTTCAGGCCTGTGTTAACTCGTGGCTTGCAGAAGGTCTGTGCTCAAATTCAAGGTGAAATAAAAGTTCTTAGGTTTCACCCCAAACTCTGCAAAAGCAAGTCCACCGAGCGGCCCACGGCTGCTGAGCCTTCCTGTTTTTCCCACTTGCCTCCCTGTTGTGCTGGGCTGCTTTTCTGCTCTGTCGCCTGTCTGCAAGTTGGCTCTAAAAGCTCTCTTCACCACTCTTGCCTTCCCCCCTTTGATAAATGTCCCTTAAAGCAGCTGTCCTACCTCTTTCCCCAGCGCCTTATCAGGGCTCTTCCTTCTCTTACCCCAGGTTATTTTTTTGGAGTCAAATTGTGTCTCCTTTTGCCAAACCACAAAAGGCTTAAGGGAAAGGTAAAAGACGTCTATCTCAACCGACCAAGCAAAGTTTCTGAGACAACATCGAGTCTCTCTTTTTTTTACCCTCTACTGACGATGAGGGACTGGACAATACTTATGCACGTCCTGGGGGTCCATTCGCAGTCTTACTTCTGAGCTCATGTGTTTCTGTGTAGAAGTGGGAGCTTCTCGCTTCCTCTGCCTACCTGCGTCTGTGAGGAATTAATCTAGAGTTCAGGATTTGGGTAGTGTACTTGGGCATGCCTTCAGACATACCGAATGTATACATCGCAGCCGTATGGTGTTACAGGATGCGTTGTAGCTTCGGAGAGCAGGAGTTCACGGGTGCTTTTTGCATATGAGGTTGTTCGGATGCCATCAATGGGTATGTCTGTGTTTAATGTGATTTCCTTAATGAGCGCTACTCTTCATGCTTTATTTATTTGGAACTTTGAAAGTAGTATTAGCACAATGTGACTTTATTGAGTAGTCAATCACTTTGACAATCTTTCCTTTTTTTAATCTCAAAATACTTTTTTTTTTTTTTTTTTGTTAAACTGGGAATCTCCTCAGTGTGAATTTCATCCTAAATTTCTGGATGTGAAACTTGCTAAAGAAAAGTGAAACTTAACACCATGATTTTAATAGTTCTTGTTGAAAATGGATCTCTCAAGATAGTTTAAAGTAGAGGCAGATAAATGGCTTATTTAAAGTTTTCCTTTTTAATAATTAAAGATATAATGAATTGCTGAGCACTCACACAGTGAGTTGGAAGAAGCACTAGAATTAAAATTCAAGAGTTCTTGTTCCTCAGCCAATAGATAATATTCAGTTACCCTCAAGATCCACATGTACCTGCCCCTACAGGAATAATACTAATAAGAAACCCTGAAATAGTGAACTTCTTTTTATGGAAACAGGATTGTGTGACTTTTTTAATTATTATTATTTTTTTCTCTGTATAACAAGTAGGCTTTTCAGCTGCCAGCTTGTATGTAAGTCTTCACTGATACCATTGTCTTCCACATCTGGAAAACTTAACCTTGGTAAATTTTTTACGGAAAAATACAATATAATCCTAAGTTATTTTATAAAGTATACTCAGTTTTTCTTTAGCCATTATTTTGTCATTCGTAGGACTATTTATCCAACTTCTGAGCTTAAGGAAAAGATAGAATGCTTTGTTTAATTTACATTTAAAAATTAATATTCTAAATATGTAAGAATGCAACAAGTATTTAGTTATTCAATACTGCATCAAATTACTTTTTGATACCATATTAATTCATCCAAATCCTACCGAAGGAATGTGTAAAATTCAAAGGATCTAAAAGGGTTCTATTGCAAATTTGTGACATAGTAGGAAAAACAAAGGAATGTTTTAAAATCATTAAAATAATGTGCATAGTCCATTTTGGAAGTGTTTATAAAGAATTTATGGCAATTGTTCCATTTTAATCTTAACTTGTGAAGCACTAATGAAATGTGAGATTGCCATCTGGTTAAAGAGATGCCAGTAGTATTCAGACACTGGAATAAATCGAAAGAAATCCACTGACTGCAGAATAACATTGTTTTGGTTACTTGTTCCTGCTTGCATTCCTGATATTCTTAAATGGATTTTACATATCCTTTCTGCTTTAAAAATGCTTTCTCTGAATCCAGAGCTTGCAACAGTATCTGGTTATATTTTTTTTCCTTTACTGAGGATGAAGTCCTCATTCCACCATAGTGGTTTTGCAGTCTGCTGGAATCCAATTACACTGAAGAGGTTTTGCCCTCCTTTTTCAGAGGAGGTGATTTTGAAGTCTATTTTTTGTAAGCTCTGACAGGCTGTTAGTGATGTAAGAAGTTGAATTCTGTTGGAGGATCTAGTAGGTCGGGAGCTATTTAGGAGCATTCGGAGTCTTTCAGCTTGGGGCTGTCCGTACAAACGGAGCTGATTAGGATGTTGGGAGGAAACTGCCGCCCCCCTGCAGACTGTTCTGTAGCTTTTCCAAAGTGACTTTCACTTGGCCCCAGCAGACCTTTTGGGATCTGATTCCTGTCTGAGCTGTGGACTTCTCTAGTCCACTCTAAGACCAATCAAGTCTGTAACTTAAAACCACCAGCTGTAACAATGTACCGTTTATCTACAGTCAAGCAGATTTTTGTACTTATTGTATGTGCTAGAAATTGTAATGGCTTTTATAATTTGTGCTTGTGAAACTACTGGAGAGCTCTAATACAGGGATGTTTAAGCACCAAATGGCAAGCTTTCAGGAGATAGCTGGATCCTGAAGAGAAACGAAGCCACCGAAATGTTTATCGGGTCTGACGTTGGCACCTACAGATTTCTTAGTCAGATGTCTGTGTTGCCCTTTGCAGATTGTCAAAATTAGCTGATGAACACAAAGTGCCTTTCCCTGTTCTCTCCAAATCAGAGGTAAAGCACACTGACAAGGTAGTGTGGGAAAGTTTTCTTTGTAATGAGAATACCCTACTAGTTTCAGAAAACAGATCAAACCCAACCTTACAAACAAATCAAAACCAAACCTTACTCAATTTCCAAGACAAAAATTGCTTGTGATCTGTTTGATCATAGGTAATAATGTGCATTTTTACTCTTGACAATTTGTGCTACAAACCTGATCAGGTCTTACACCTGATGCCTGTCTGGATACCACGCAGCCCTGTCTGCAGTGCTCATAGCAGCAGAGGAAGTCAAAAAGGAGGTTATTCCTACTTGCCCAGTGCAAAGTGTCTGGAGGGCTTCCCTTTTGAATGCGGAATCTGTGCTGTACTTACAGCTGGGAGAGTTCATGCCAGGATCAGGGTAGAAAGATGTGGAAACCATCCTTGCCCTTTTGTAGCAGTGCTGGCTTAAATATATGCAGTGTGGGAGGTTTGCTTTAGCATTGCTCTGCACGCAGAGCCTTCAGCTGCTGTGAAAGAGTTCGTGTAACCCTGCGGTTACCAGGGGACCTGCGGTGAGTACAGTAAAGTGCAGGCTGTATGTCAATGTTCATGTCAGAATTTCAAAATTCTATGAGAATTTTGCTTAGTACCCATTCTGCATATATTGTCCTCCATGATACTGTGCAAATTCTGTACAGATACTTGACTAGATAGGGCTGGTGTTAATAAGCATCTCAATGTGATCAAACACAATATTTAGTCTTTTTTTTTAATCAGTTGCTTACCTGCCAAATACTACAATGACAGAAAATAGGATTAGAATGGCATCAGTACAGTTAATTATGCCTCAGAACAGGGACTCTTAAATTCTTAACTCTGTTTTCTTTAACTTTGTGGGTAAGACCATCAAAGTCATTTGACAAAAATCACAAGTAAAACACCTGATGTTTTCTTGGGTTGCATGTTAGCATTGAGTGCTGGTTATCTGAGGAAAGGACTGGTTGTGGGAGACAGCTGCTGCATACAACTTACAGCATTCTGCTCACTCTAAAACTCTCAACAACTTTATGGTTTATTTTATGGATTAAATTCTGGTATGGTTTTTAATATGCAAAATGCAACTGCATAAGGTGTTAGCACAAAAGTATTATACTATGACTATTACAAATAACATTGTTTTAGTTAGAAGGGCATTTTAGAGAAATAACCTTCTTATATCTCATAAAACATTTCTTCTACAATGATGTGTATCAGGCAAAATAATGTCCACTAGTTATGTGTTATACATGAAACTTTCTTCATTTTTCCTTGTTATTTAGACACCAAATGAAAATAATTGATGCAGCTGAAATTGGTAAAGGTTTAGACTAAGAAATCCAATTATCTGTTTAGATCTTATTAGAAATACTGTGATTCTAGTTTTCTTTTTCTACAAGAAGGAGGCATTATATTTATAAAAATTATTTTAAAGAAAATGAATCGGTGCACAAAACTGAATCAGAGTAGAGGAGGAACTTATCTATCTGCTTATGCAGATAGATACTATGCTTAGGCTTTTTTGAAAATGAAATTCCATTTGGGTAATTTCTTTTGTAATAAAGTTGCAGTGTGGAATAAAGTTTGCTGGTGATCCAGTTCATGCTAATACCTCCACCTTTTCTAAAAACAAGCAAAACCCCCCAACAGTGACTAATTCTGACAAATCACATGAGGTAGTGTTTGAGAAATGAGTTATTTGTATTAACAGACATGAAATCTTTTCATTTTTCTTCTTACTTGGTGACCCACTGAAAAATAACTTTTTAATCCTTCCTCATATTTCGTTTTTACGGTCATGCTTTGGCCTCATATATACTATATTTTGCTCTTGAACAAGAGTTCTTGCACGCAGTAGGCCAAATTCACTCTGTGTCTGTGTTAGTTTCTGCTAGCAAGGAGCCTCTAGAGACTGTAATTCATTGGTACTGGAAATTTGCAGGAGTAAGGTTCTTAAGTGTTTCCTATAACCAAGCTGTAACCATATGCACAATTGCATGCACAAAAGCTTTGCTGCCTGGGAAGATGGTGGAGCTAGAATAGGAGTACTTTCAGTGACTGATTCCTCAATGAAGTGGCCTGTTGCTTTTGTTGCTCCTTTCTAACCCCTGGCAGAGATTAAAGTTGTCCTCTGTTGCGAACAACGTAAAGGAGGGCAGGAAACAAAACTCAGGCCTCAAATGAAGCTTTTAGCTGCTTTAGTAAGGAAGCTGATGGCTGGCACAGCATGTACCTGACTGCAGTTGTTCAGGTCCTTAAAGAATGTTTCTGTATTAATAGGCAAGAAGTCAAGAGACACTGTGCTGCTCCCCCTTGAGCTAATCCTCACTTCAAAACAGATACCATGGTCCTGGTAGTCGCTGTGCATCGGTGTGTGTTGTTCAACATGGAGTCTTTAAATGTCGTAAATTGTATTATGGTGTGGTGTCAAGCTATGTCTGTTACATGCAAAGTATACCTTGTTTTGAGACTATGATGTTTTGTGCACTAGTCCTGTTGACGTTAATTGAGCTCTGAGCCGTCAGCAAGGAGGAGGGCGTAGAGTAGATGGGCTGCAGATATTTTCATCTTGGTTTTCCTAACTGTGCTGTTTGGATTTGCTCTGAGCAGAATTAGATAATAGCAATTGAAACGGCAGCAGCCATACATCTGTTAAAGTGCTTCCTCTGTGCAAAACTTTTCTAGTTTACTTTCTAAGACTATATTGATTAAAGCTCAAATAATCAAAATATGATATCCAGAAAAGCCTGTGAAGGGGAAAAAACCATAACTCAATTGAATAAGGAAAAAAAAAAAACCCAACAGCAACCCGAAAACCTACTTTCCTTTAGAAGCCTCCAAACTGAAGTGTCTGATGAGGAGGGGATTTAACTATGATTTTAAATAATAACCAAATCTTTTCCAAATCTGCATATTTGTTTTTTATCATTTGGCATTTTTGTGCACTCTGATTTTGATCAGCCATAACATGCTGGATTAATCTTATTTGTGTTTTCAATATAGTATGCTGATTGCATCCCACCTGGAACCAGCATATGCCAGGATGGTTTATCCATGCTTTGATGAACCGGCTATGAAGGCCACATTTAGTATCAGAATTGTCCATGACCCAAGCTATGTGGCTCTTTCCAACATGCCTGCTATTGGTAAGTAAACAACAAGTAGACTTCTGTGATTTTTTTTGTTTGTTTTTCCCCTCCTCAAATTACCTTAAAGATGTAATTTATCTGAATAAAGGATAACTTTATTCTGTGCAATACTGTTCTGTTGTCCATGGGCTAGTGCTTTGAAAATGCACAGACAATCTGTGCCTATAAACTTAAATTCTCAGGCAGATATTCATAATCAATGCCTTTGGCAATAATTCAGGATTCTCAGTTGTGAGGTGCTCTTGTCTGGTAGCTGAGGGCTGGATTCGGTTTGATTCTTAATATCTCTACTGCACAGCCAATGTATCTTACTGCATGACCTCTCCTCAGGGGAAAAAAAAAAAGGTGGCTCCAGAAGTTTGTGGAAAACCTGTAATTGTGGTACTAACGGATTGTTTTCATTTTATGTAGACTTTAAGATGTATTTACAGCATATGAAAAAGTCTTCTACCTGGCAAAGAGACTATAGTCTCTTGTATATATATGCAGTAAGAATTACATATAATTACATATAATTCTGTGGCAGTGTCCGTCCTTTGCTTTGCTGGGCTTTGTGTGGAGTGCAGGCTCAGCTTCCAGACAAATTCAGTAAATTAGTATTTCTACAGGAAGATGCAGGATCTCTTTCCTGCTTCTTAATGGAGCTTTTCTTTAATTCCTTGCCATGAATCTTTATTTTTCACCTAAATAATTTTCAGCAATAAGAAGGAAGATTTGAGATTTGCACAGAGGTTAAATAACTTACGAATTGTAGTAGATAGCATCTCTGCAAGAATAGCTTAGAAGCATTTTTTTTTTTTCTTGCAAGAATTTTTCCCACTATTTTTTTTCCTCCTTACATAGACAGAAGATATCTGATTAAGAACTTAGGCACATATGACCTATATTTGAATGATGAATATGCAGCATAGGATAAATTTTCACAGTTTGTCCGCATCCTAAAACTGATGCTGTTTGATATACTTTAAAGGCTTGAGTTAAGAAGCTCAAGAGTGAATTTTTGGTGTTTGCCTGAAAGGTCACAACTCTGGTATGGGGTAGTAGCAGAGAGGCTGGCTGCTTGCCTGCTGCTGGAAGCATATGAAATTAGTGCAGATCTACAGTGTATCAGAGGTGGAAAAAACATGCAGGAAACAATTTCTTGTTATACAAGAGTGATGGTTTGAATATTCCTTTGATACTTTTTTCTTAGATGTTTCTGAAATTAAGGATGAAAATGGAAGCCTGTGGACCGTTACTACATTTAATACTTCGCTGCAAATGTCAACTTACATAACTGCTTTTGTGATTTGTGATTTTGATTATGTCACCAGAACTGAGCGGGGAAACGAGGTAAATACAAGGCCGTATAACACATTGCACAGTTTACAACAGGAAAAGGCTCTGTGCTTCATTGTATGCTTTAGAAGATACCACAAATATTAATCATGCTTTTCATTCCAAAAGTATTTGCTTATGTAGCAAAACTGTTAATGTTTGTTCTAGAAATATTTCTACAGAAAGTTTCTTGTATAAACTAGTGTGTTATCCTGTCCTGATCATTTCATAGGTATATTCTGAAATGGTTCTACAAGCACATATTGGATGCATGTGTTAACACTTTAGGGGTGGTTACTCTGCATGTGGTACTGGGTCTGAATCTTCATAGATGGTTATCTGGTTTTAATTGGAAAAAATACCTATTTCTGCTGCTGTTCAGTGTCTTGTAATGACCTTGGTAGAAGCAATGTTGTGCTCCAAGCCTTTTAGGTACTTTTTTTTTGCAGTGGGCACATTTTTTTAGCTTTCTAAAGTAATTCTTTTCTGTTTGAAGCTTCTTTATACTGCGAGTATTCTGTTTTCCTGCTATACTAGAATTGCCAAAGCTTCTTGAGAGAAGCTGTAAAAAATACTATAATAGCATTAGGTGTTTAGTTTGCCTTATTTTGTTAAAAGCCAATGGAACAGGTATGTTAGTTCTGTGGTTACTTCATTGTCATCCTGCTGGGGAAAGGCAGGACAAGGTGAGAGGATAGCGCAGAGGTGCAATAGGAAGCACAGTGTTACCTCCTTTGTAAAGGTGGGGCTTGGACTTGTTTGTCATATCTATTGTCTCCTCTACAAAACAAGTTGATTCTCACAGCTGTGATTGTGATACTTTCTTCTTGGACTGACATGTACTGGTAGCAGTCAGTAAAGCAAAGTGTTTGAACTGATGTTTTTCAGAAGGAGAGGAGGGAAGAAGCATCCCAAGTATGCTGTCAAATAGGAACAGGGTGTTTTTTTTTTTCCTTTGTGTTTCAGACAGAGATGTTCAGTTTATCCCTTTACAGTGTGTTTGCGAGTGAGCAATTCATTGTATCTGTTTTAATACTTCCAGCAAGTAATTTACAATCCCAAGCGCCAGTATGACATTTCAAAGCTTGCTTTCAGTTTAGGTTTTTAAGTCTGTTCATTATTTTTAGTTGCAAAATGAAGTGATCAGGTCTTTGACACTCCTGAAATCTCGGCTGAAAGGAGGGGCTCAGAGGCAGAGGATACTTTGCTGACTGACTATTCTTTATTTTTCCCTTTGTAAATTAAATCTTGGTGCTTCCACAATTGCGCTACTACAATTTGGCTGTGCAACCCCATTCTAAGACCGTGTACTGCATTTAGATGCACAAAGTGCAGATTTTTTGAGCTGCTAGGCACCTTGGGGTTTGCCATCTGGAAATGTATTCCTGTCTTTAGCCTCCATGACTTTGGGCAAGCAGCTGCCCATTTCAGTACCATGGCATCGCAAATGCCATCAGACAGCCAGATGTGAAACATGGGCACAGGAAAGGAAAGCTTTGCTTGCTTCTGCTGTCTCCATTACTTAGAAGTAGAGGTGGCTTCTGCTGAGAGGGGCCTTTCTCTCTAGCAGCAGCCAGAGAAAAGTTCTCTCTCTCTCAGGCTATGAGAAAGTCCAAGTGGGATGTTTGAACAGCAGATGCTCTCTAAACATCACTTTGCTTCTCTTCAGGGACCCAGTGGTGGGCTGAAGGAAAACTTGTCCCCCAGGCTCACTGGCTGGAATACACTGGCTTAAGATGTGTGCATCTGAGTACTTTCAGAGCATTTCCTATTTAATAAAAGAATACTTGGGAATCTGTTTGTATTCAACTCTTGGCTCTTTTGAAGTGCCAGAACTGTACTAGATTTTGATGGGATTAGGCTCTGCTCCATATCAAGCACTACTTGAGCTGGATTTTTGATGAAAAGCTTTATTGCATAATCTAGTGTGGGCAGACAGCATTTTCAAACAGTAATTCACAGAAGAGAAACAAAGAAAATGAAAATATGAGGACTGTCTAAAATAATACTTCCTTGTTTTATTGCAGATACGTATTTGGGCTCGGAAAGAGGCAGTTCAAAATGGGTATGTCGACTACGCTTTAAATATCACAGGCCCAATATTTTCATTCCTGGAAGACTTGCTTAATATCAGCTACCCTTTGGCAAAGACAGGTGAGATTACTTTTTATTTTTATTTTTTTTTTTAATGGACCAGAATTTTCTGGAGTGTTACCATGATATAGCAAAGAACCAATAAAAATGTATCTTTTAATTGCACACTGGATATGTATAGAATATTTGAGAGTATTTTATTTCTGGAAATTTGAAAGGTTTTGTGTTTTTGTTTTCCCTCCTATTTGAATCAATTTAGATCTGATTGCACTACCTGCTTGGGAAGGAGGTGCTATGGAAAACTGGGGGCTAATGACTTTCCAAGAATCATTATTGATGTACCTCCCAAGAGATAAATTCACAGACAGAAAGGCTATGATTGCCATAACTGCATCACATGAGATAGGACACCAGGCATGTGGTAAACAATTTGGTACACTTATTTGTCTATAAATTGATTTCCTTCCAGTTGCTGATGGTGCAAAGTCATTGACTAATAGGAGAAAAAATGGTGACTTGACTGTAAAGAGATGTGAGAAAATTAGTGGCAAATAGAGAGTGCTATTAAAACATTAACGAAATCCATATCCATGGAGCACTAGGAGGTTGAAGGTTTTGTACATTCAATTGAACATACATTCAGTTGCTTAATCAGTGCCAAATCTGATTGAAAAATCTGAAATTCTTTCAGATTATGGCCTGCATGCTGACTGTACAATACTTGTACAAAACTGCTAATGAACCACCTAATTTTTTAATTTTATTTTTTGATTATTTTTGTTTTGATTATTTTTGCTTAATTTATACTTATTGTATATGATTTATTATTTTTAACATTTTTTGTTTATATTTTTTACACAATACCCAAATGCTATAATAGAAAAATCTGTAGAAGTAGGGATGATACAGTATTCTCTGTACACACTATGCTTAGTACCTCAGTGGGGGGATGAATGGACTTCATTAGTGGGAATGCACATATGTTTTGGAAGAGGTTATTTCTTTTTCCTTAAAAAAAACACCTTATGATATTATAGAACAAATGTAAAATAAGAACATTTTACAATATAGCTGGAACTTTGTGCCGTTTTCATAGAGACTTTCAACATACTTTTTTAGTTAGATTGGAATGATAATACAATTTCACTTTTTTATTGATTATGGGTTTTGTTCTTGTTGTTTGCCACAAGAAAGTAGTTAGTCAACAAAGTTAGCAAAAGAGTTTAACTTGGCTTCTGCACATTTATGCCCTCCTGACAAAGTCTTAACTTTTTAGACCTTCAGATGAATAGAGTGTTTTTATTGTAGGCAAATAAAATACACATTAGTACTTAATTAAGCTCTATTTTAAAACATAGTTATAGACCAAGATTTTAAGAATTAACAGATAAAACACAAATCCTCAAATGACTGGTGTTTTGTTAAATATAGACTGCCAAATATGAGTACATAGCAGCTATTTTAGAAGTCTTATTGCTTACCAGTATATGGATTTGCTGGTTTTGGAAATAGTTATTTTCCCAATTCTGTTTATCATCCACTTGACAATTTTCTTTCATTAAGAACAAAGAAAAACAAATTATTTCATTTAAGAATGACTCTTTGAAAAAACACTTTTGTAATGGTTTGATAAAAGCTATTTTTTAATAATAGCCTGATCAGATTTTTCTGAACCTATACGTTTTATTGGGAAATATTTCCAGTTAAATAGAATAAGATTGATATAAATCATTGATGTGCTCATGGTATGAAGTATGAAGCAATTAAAAATAAGTAGCTGACTTGAACATCTAACCTCTTCTGTGATGTGTCTTTGTCCTACTGAATTTCTACTAACTGAAGGAACATGCAGGATTTTATCCAGTTGACCTGTGCACATTAGAGTCTCCTGGGCATAGATATTTCTAACTTACAAGCATAAAAACAGCAGCTCAGAGAGATGTTGAGACATTTTTTTTCTTTCTATTTAAGTGGTTTGGAAATCTGGTTACTATGAACTGGTGGAATGATCTGTGGCTTAAAGAGGGACTGGTATCTTACTTTCAGTACCTGGGAGCTACTTTTATTGAACCCAAGCTTTCACTGGTAAGTGCTAAAGTTGAATTGTTCCAGCATGTAGGAAGAAAAGGAAGATGCAAGAGATGGAATTTAATTAAGCCATGGCATTAGTAACTTAACTCCCCTGGGAGCTGTCAGCAGGTCTTGATCCTTTCCCAAAGGTTTTTTTCCTGCTGGGGGGTTGTGATCAAACACAGTTCTTCTCCAGTTGGCACAGAGGATGACTGGACAGCTGATTCTGCAGTGACAATGAGCTGAAGAACTGGGCCTGTCATTTTACTCCGGATCTGTTGTTTACTAAAACACTCCTTTCCTTTCAATATTTTTTCCTCTCTCCTCTGGATTCTGTAGCAGAGTTTCCCTCCACCTGGTACCAAGCCCTGTTTATGAAAGAACTGGACACTCTGTATCTCATGTACCTATGTATTTCTCCCTTCTGTGTTAGGTGAGAGAAATCAGTGTGCTGCCTGGGCCTTGGCTGCTTAACTTTTGAGTACAACTCAATTGAGTCTACATCTGTTTTATCTACCTGCAGTAAAGATTCCACATCTGATAAGCTGGGTGTGAAAGGTTTATGTTTTTGGAAGGTTTCATATTTTCTTCTGTTTAAAGCAGCCTTTATTCTCAGCTGTAATGCCTAGATTTGCAAGTCAGAAGTCCTCCTGTGTGTCTGAACCTAGTGTTTTCCATTGGTTAGGTACTTCTCAAAGCTTGGTGCCAACCAGCAGGAACTTGGCTGAAAGTTAGGACAGTTTCCCACCCTCTAATGTAGTTGTACTATGAAAACTGACATTCTTCATCAAATCTACATCCATACAATCCAACAGAAGTTACTGTAAATCCTTCTGGTTTAACTGAGACCAGTACGTGGCCCAGTGACTGGGAACTGAGTAATATGTACGTGGCTTTGACATAACTATTATAAGACTATCAATGAATTTTCCAGTCAAAATGCAAGTAAACTTATGGAAAAATCTCTTCCTCATTGTTACAGAAAAACAAAATTTACTGATCAATCAAAGCAAAACTAGATAAAAGTTCTCCACTGCTTTATATGAGCAAAATAAACTAGCTATGTTTTAGTCTTTGGAGATATTTTAGATGCTTAACATATTGGGAGGAACTAAATTTACTAAATGTAGAGAATGTTGCCTTTAACTGTACAGTTCTTGTGTGATAAGTCTCCAGATAGGTTGGGTTACTGTGCTTAGGTTTCCTTGTTCTCACAATGGCTTTGTATTCTTGATTTCTGTATGTTACTCTCAAAAGTTTAATCTAAACCCCTGAACTGTGCTCTGTTAAACCCCCAAACTCCTACTGTTTTTAAAACCTAATCTGTGATAGACTGGAAGCAAAACCAGAAAAAACACAAACCATCTCCTGGTTTCTTAGTGATCAGTCTGGTCTGCTTTTCATCTGGCTCATATGAAGGACCGTTCATCACTTTCCTTCTCTGATTCACCAAAGTACTTAATTGCCTGCTTAATTGTAAACTAATACAGACATTTCCGACAAATTCTATCAGGAGGATTTTTATGTCATCGTGTATACTAACCTCTTTCTTTGGACTTCAACAACAGGTTACTTCATTCTCTGTGAAGCAGCATTGTAGTATCATTGCAAAGTATAAAGGCTACCAAGTTTTGAACTGGAAATAAGTATTTATCTCCCTTTTAATTTTGATCTTTGATATTTAGAAGGGCAAGCTTCTAAATAAAACAATTTGTTTTATTTATTTTCATAAAGTAAGTTTTAATGGAGGGTACTAATTCCATTTGATAAATGGAATGTGATTTGCCTTTGAAATCTGGAATAAATTACAGAGATGTAAGAACACAGGGTTTTGTTGTGTCATTTTGTGTGGCCCAAAACCTGCACAGTGAACTGGGAAAATTATAAAACCTGCTCTGAAATTTACTGGCTCTTTACAAAAAGAGAAAAATAAGCAAACATTTCATCTTATTTATTAAAAGCTGTGTTCTTCCCTTTGACAAATCCAGGTGCTCAAACTGGCCTGGAGTGCTTTAGCAGTGTAAGTTCTTTCTTCACCTGATTATTTCACTTTCCTTATGGTCTTAGGACAGATGCTCAGCTGGTGGGAACTGTAGTTTTTCCTCATATTTTTTTCCTTGGTGACATCAGAAGTGCTGCTTAGTGCAACTGTTAACTCTTCGTGTTCTCAGTAGTGTAATCTTCATTTTTTTTTCTTTTTCTTTTTTTTTTAAATCAGGATTGCAGCAGAAGCAATACAGAGGCTAGATGGAAGATGCTGTCAGATTAATGAGATATAGATGTAAACCAGATACAAACTTGCAGGGAGTTTTTTGCGATTTGCTATAATACAGCTGACTTCTTTTTCCTTGAGGATTACAGTATAACTACCTTTAACAGAAACAAGCCCAGAGTCTTCTCCGATGTAGAGCTTCCACTGCCCTAAATAATAATGTTGCATCTAGAAAATGTTACGCTTGGATGCGAAGTTTGTTTTACTTTTTGTGAAAGTTAGAGAAGGGAGAAAAAGACTGTTGCTTGTTTATTGACAGGCTATTTCTATTAGTACTAATTGCATAACCCGGATTCTCTGCCTGAGAATAAGTATTTACTTTTTGACTCACAATGCACTTAGATTTCTGTCTTCTACTTTCAGGAAAAAATCCTTTATGATCGTGTTGTACAACCCACCTTAAAAGGGGACAGTGTAATAGGAGTTCGATCACTGTCAGCAAATGAAGACAAGATCAAAGGATCATTTTTCTTAACTACTCTATTTGACTACATCACGTATGATAAGGTGAGGAAAAAAAAATCTTCCCTTTTCTCATATATTCTAGGCTAATATGGTGCAAAGTACACTTGAGCGGAACAGTGAATGTAACAGTATCTTGTAATATTATACTATCTTTTGTGGGATTTTATTGTTCAAAATTTGTTTCTACAGCTCATAGACTGAATGTTGCAAATCTATTTGCCTATGAAAAAAAGAATAAATTTGTAACCTCCATAAAATATGAAGTGTAGGAATAGCCAGATATATCTCTGAAATACAGTTTAAAAAAATACGTGTTATAATAATTGCAGTAATAATTCATATGCTTATGTAGCTTTTCTGTACTTCAGGGGGCTTCCATTACCTGGATGCTTTCTAATTTTCTGACTGAGAAACTGTTTATCAGAGCACTCAATGTAAGTTTGAAAAATTAGTATCTTCGTCTTGATTTATCAGCTTGAAAATAACAGTTGTACAGATTAGTTTCTGTCTTGTTGATGTTTTCACTGAACCTGCACGAATTCTTCTTCTTCTTTGCAGTCTTATCTGAAAACATTTTCTTATTCAAATGCTAACCAAGATGATCTGTGGACCCACATACAAATGGTATTCATTTTATCTCTACTATTCTTGCTCTGGTATTTGGTATAGGCCAGATTTGGGGAATATACTCTTTGTAGAAGATTGAATTGGGATTTGGCTGTTCCTAATTCAGTTTTTCCCTTGCTTACAATTTCCTTTGGCTCTTTGGGCAAAGATCTTAAATATTTGTTTGTCTACTTAACTGTCCACTTGATCAGTGGAACTAAGTACCAGGAGTAGAAAGATGAGGTGGAAGATCAGGGACAGGATGGAGTTTTGTTTCAGATTGCCTCAGCTTGCCTGAAATTGCAGAACCTATTTTTGGGGGGAAGAATAAGTTTTGCCGGAGCAGACTGAGATACTGAGTTTGAAAGATGCTGATGTGTCACAGATTCAGCAAAGTCTACATCTGCGGCAGTAGTTCAGCATTTCACCCTTTGCTGGTTTTGGCAGGAATCTGAGTAAGAAAACAGATGTTAATAATACGTTTATTAAAAACAAACAAACAAAAAAAATCCACCTCACTCTTTCTCTAAAGAAGTCTTCTGTTGTGCTGCAAACTGTCTCAGATTAAGAACAAGAATGCCACAATTTCAGATGTGCAAGGCACATCTTTTAAGACAATAGAGACGATGCTAATTCACAGTGATTTGGACAGTAGCTTAGTATCTTTTCCCATATGTTGCTACTATTGAATTTATTCATTAGGCTGTTGCTTTTAAAAATTTTTGTGTTCCAGCAGTTTTGTGTGAATAAAATAAACAAATTGTCATCAGTCGTACAAAGGTGCAAATATATTAAACGAAAAAGAGAAAAGTTAGTAGTGAAGATAAAAGAATGAGAAATGTCATCTCAATTCTCATAAGGGTGTATGCGCTCTCTATAATAGTGTCAATGTTTGATAGTATTTGATTTTGTGCCTTGACCAGCAAACTCCACAGAAGTTAATTTTCCTCTAATAATTCTTGTTTCTCTTGAAGGTTGTAGATGCACAGGATGAAGTTCAGTTGCCAGCATCTGTAAAAAAAATAATGGATTCCTGGACATGCCAAAATGGGTTTCCTGTTTTAACATTAAATCTATCCACTGGCACAATCAGTCAGGAACAATTTCTTAATAAAAAGAATGAAAACAGTACTAATTCTTACAAGTATGTTTAGCTTGTATTTTTATAGGATTTTTATATATCCTACTTTTTGCATGAAACTCTTCTCTTAGGACATTATGGTTTGATCTGTGTTCCTCCTAGCTCCCTAGTCATAAACTGGCAATAAAAAAAAAAAAAGAGAGAGAGAATCTGTTTGAGGCTAGGAGTTTGTAAGCTGTTTGTTTTGCTGAAGAGTTGCTTTCCTCTGGAGTAGTGACTCTTCCAGCCAATGGCTTTGTAATGACAGATACTGGCCATTAATAAGCTGTGGGGCCTGGCATTTTTTCACTACTCATCCCTCAGTTGTCTACACTAACCTAGCAGAATCATGTTGTAGCTTTCTTCCAGCACACATTCCCAATTTCTTTGCCTTGGCAAAGACAACAGGGTTGCATTGAAACACTTAAGTAACCCATTTTTGAAAAAATAAGTACCTGACACAGCTCTAAAATTCCTGATTGTCAGAAAGTGTTGCTGAGTGTCTGGTGCTTTTGAAAACCACACCGCATATTTAGGTGCGTAAAAGTGGTGATAAGAGTTGCTCACTTTGGGAACTCATGGACAGAATTTGAAATTTCAGGAAATCTAGTGATTGTCCTGAGTGCTGGGATGCATGGGAGAGCTCATGAAATGAGTTCTTGGCCAGGAAAGAAATACAAAGCAGAGCGTAGTCCAAAACAGCTTTTCCCTGGCTGCAGTTGCTGGTAACATGCACAACCACAAGAGAGGTCTGATGAGAACTACAGAGTTTTCTTCACTTCCAGCCTTGAGGAAGTGCAGAGCATTAGTCTATTCAACCTATTTGCTTAGCTCAGATAGGAAATTCCAAGTAACAAATGTTAAGTCCTTTACTGTAGCTCCAGCAAGGTGCAATGTCATGGGAATTTAAGCAAATCCAGGAAATTCATTACAGGATTCTTCATTTCCTCGAACTTGCAGATTTTGTAGCTTTCCTTTGTTTCTCTAAGAGGTTTACATTTTCTCAGAAAGGAAACTGAAGTTGTCAAAATTAAGATTATATTGCCTGCCAGGAGCCTTTTTTAGAAGAGATGCTTCTGAAAAGGAACTTGACTGTCTCCAGAAACAGAGGGAAGTGCAGTAGGTGAAGAGAATAAAATTACTGCCTGGAGGAGGGAAGCAGACCACAGAAATACAGTGATATTCAAAGATCTGATATAGAACAGTAGTCTGAATATGAGACCCTGTTGTAACCCATGTCAAAACTTTCTCTGTCTTCAGTGAGGCTGAGGGGGGCTGATCCAGCATAAGTACCACCATCTTAACAGGTTTTGTGTGTCAGAAGAAGGGTAGATGGAGATAAGGACTCATTGCAATCTAGTTTAGCATCAGTTGAGAGCTTGTCTTTTAAGCATTGATTATCTTTCTCGTTTTTTTTTCTCCCCCCCCTCTCTCTAAGTAACACTTGGATTGTTCCTATTTCTTGGATGAGAAATGGATCACCACAACCCTTACTGTGGCTTGATAACAGCAGCAGTAAGTAATGAGTTAGTTCATACATGTTAAAAACAAGCTGATAACAACATGCCTAAACACTTGTATAAAGAGAAGATATATTTGAATTGAATAAAATAGAGGTAAAAACCTTAGCACAGCAAAGTCTACACTTACCTATTGTGTTAACTTTTGTATTACAATATCAGTAGACTTTCAGATAAGTTATTGTATTGTTTTTCTCTAAGTTGCAGTCAAGATTTAGAGTATGTTTTTAGTAATATTGTAGAATGTACATTCTGAGTAGAGATTCCACAGCGATTTTGATTTGTCATTTTGCTCACAAGTCTAAATTCAAAGCTACTCACATTTCTATATTATTCTTATTCCAGCAGGTCCCATTGACAGTAGTGAGAGGTTTTGAATATATAAAGGGCCTCAGATTTTGGCCATGATACATCAGAAAATGATTCAGCTCAAGTAATAGATATGAAGACTGAAAAAAATTGGTAACAGCTGTACAAAGTGACTCAATACTGTCACGTATGGATATCTGTAAAAACAGAAAATGCATATTTTCAACACCATATAATTTAATTTGGTTATATGGTCTTCCCAGAAAAGTAGAATTAAAAATCTGAAGGTTTATAATAAAGTGAGTTTATGGGCCTATAGGTTTAGCTCAGTTGGTTAGAGCATGGTGCTAATAAGGTTGTGGGTTTGATCCCTGTGTGGGTCACTTGTTTGGGGGTTGGACTAGATGATCTCTGGAGATCCCTTCCAACCTTACTAATTCTATGATTTAGGCACTTCTATGATTTTATATCCAGTCAAATAGAACATTTTTTTTTCCTCATCTCAGTGCTTTCCAATAAATGAATTTTTTGAGAAGAATGTAATCCTTAGACCTGGGTATTTATTTTATTTATTTTGTAAGTCTTAGTTTGATTTCTTCTTAAATCAGGCTGATAAAACCCAATTCAAACAGCATTCAGATTCTCTTGCGATGAAGCAGCTTAGAGCCTTCAGAGCTTCATCGTTCCTTGAGTTGTAACTTTGGTTAGCAGAAGCAGATAATCAGACGCAGTCTGGGCAATAACTACGTGAAACGGAACTACAGAAGGAGGCCGTTAGTGAGTGATATGACTCATGAGGGCTACAGGATTTATTTACAGCTACAGTTTTTGATTGTGTCTCTGTTGCATCAATTTAGCTATTCTGCTTCCCTAGACCTTCCCTAGTCTGTTGACTTACCTGGTTACTGATAGCAGGTCAGCTCTTGTGTGAGGTAGAGTTGTGTTTTGCAGTAACACTGGAAGCAGCAAGTGTGCGGGAATATTGCTCCTCATCCAGTCTTTTTTTCTTTTTTTTTTTCTTTTTTCCCCAGATAACCTTTCTGAACTCTCACTGCCACCTGCTAGCCAGTTCTTTTGAGTAAGCAAGTTGGTTCTTCAGCCTCCCCTTTGCCATCTTCAGGGTGACCTGGGGGAATCAGTTGCTTGTTGAAGTTCTTCCACTGTGCAGAACTTAGAGCTCAAATGCATCTGGCGTTTAGGGGATTCTTTGTGTCTAGTCTCCAACTTGTCTTAGATATCAGAAGAGCACTGAACATAGTGTTTATAAATGCAAGAGACTGTAGCATTTTATTTTCTGTGAATTGCTAATCTTTAATGTTACTTTACAGAAGTGTTTCCCGAAATGCAGGTATCGGAATCAGAACATGACTGGATCCTGCTAAATGTAAATGTATCTGGATACTATAGAGTTAATTATGATCAATTAAACTTAAAAAGATTGGCACGCTTGCTTGAAAATGATCCAAAGGTAAGATTGTGATTATTTTTTCAAGCTTATAAGCAAACTTCTTTCCATATATTTCTTCTTGGAATTTTTACCAGTAATCGCTTTGATTTAAAAATGGAACAAGGAGAAGCCTATATATCGCAAATAAGCAACCCACAACTGCACCGCTAATGTCACTGGCAGTGTTCCACATTGGAATAGGAACAGGCCCAAATAAATTCACATAAACAGTAGGCTGAAAAATAATTTACATTGGATCACATCCTGCCTTCAGCGTTATCTTAACTTGTGGTTCTTATCTCTTAAATTTGGTTTAAAAAGTTACCAGTATGGATATGTGACTGAGCTTTATGTGTGTTTAGAATTAAGCAAAAAAGTTCTGATCTGGTGGAATTGAAATAGCTTGCTGATTCAACAGGCTACTTGTGCAACCTCTAACTTACCATAGGTTGGACTGAAGATGAAAGATACAGAACAGCCTATGTATATGACCTCATATGGGGTTGCATAGTATTTAAAGTTGCCTAAACCAGGAGCGTAGCTTAGGTGATAATGTCGGTTTATTGGGCTTGATACCACAGATGAGAAGGCTTAAACGTTTGAAGTCTGGGGTGCATTTAACAATAGATTAAGGGAGTTAAGATTACTTCTCTGGAAGGCTTGAACACTGTGCCAGTTGGAGCACATAGCTCTGATTAAAGCCTTTCTACAGCATATTGGCTTACTTTCTTCTAAGCTTTTCTTTCACACCAAATCTAAGTCAGCACAAATATAGGCATGTGCAGTCTTGGGGCAGTGCATAGGCACTGGGCAGCAGGAGAATTTGCCAGAGCAGTGGCCAGGTTGTACTGGCACAAAAGGAGGAAAGATGAGAAGGGACCAATGGTCTTTGAGAGCACAGGTTCTCAGTAGAGGTTCAACTAAAGGTTTTCCTCAGTCATTTAATAATGATAGTGTTGGATTCTGCTTTGGGCTAATATTAGCAATGTACTCTGTACAGAGGCTTAAAAGGAAAAAAGCCTGTACCAAAATGTTACAACCAGGATTTTTGTTAGGTTCTGTGCAGTCTCCTTATTTTTATGTTCATTCCAATGTGCAAGTAAGAGAGGTTTTGAAGTTTAGCATTTAGTGTTGTATATTTTTATATAAACGCTTATAAAAGCCCAGTAACAATTTCAGTTTAAGATGCCAGATCCTATTTTGTCATCTTTTGTATAAGATTTTTGGCTTAGAAAAGATGTTGGGATCTTTGTTTCATTTTTGAAACATAATAAAGCTTTTTTTAATGAAATGTGTAGATCTGTTATCACCAAATGAATACTTTCTGCAGGCTATTCCCGCTGTTAGCAGGCTCCAGCTGATAAATGATGTTTTTGCTTTGAGAGAGTAAGTATGTTATGGATATGTCATAAAAATTATTAAAATTGTATTCAACATTGCTATTTCTGCTTCCCTATCCATACATGCCTGAAAAATAACATATGTTCCTTTAAAATGGTGGGAAAGTAAATATTTAATCAATTCTTCTGTCAGTGCTGAGTTCTTTCAGAATTTATTCTAACTTTTGCCCATACTTTAGAAAATACTACATAAAATAACATTGTCATGAGTTTTCCAGGAACAATCCTATATTTGTTGTAACAGAAAATCTTAAGGATCATAATGAATTCTTCTTTTCTTAATTTCTTTGGGCCTTCTCAGCTGTCGTGCATCATTCTTAATGTGTCTTTCATTTCCCTTGCTGATGGATCACTCAGTCATTCATCTCTTGGCAGAAAAAGGTTGCAGAACACTTGTACTGCAGATGTTTTAGTTCTGGAGAAAATCACTGCATTAAGATAAGCCAATTTTATTTTAATTTTCTGAAATCTGAGCAGTCCTTAGAGGAGGCTGATGCTTAGAGGCTACATAACTGTGGTACCAGAGAGCTCAGCAGTACTGAAGGGAGCCAAAGACACCCAAAGTGTGCTTGTACCTCTAAAACCTACCAGAGATCCTAAAAGCATCAGGGGCCAGTGATGTGGGAGCTCCAGGAGGAGGAGGCTAAAGCATACTGCTTCCCTTCAAAGCCTAGGCAGGGAGCTCTGAAGAGGGAGTCAAAGATTCTTTCATGCAAACATTCCTTCTCATAAGAGAGCTCAGCCCTAGCATATAATAAGGAATGTGACTCTGATGTAGCTGTGCTCCAATGTAAGTATACTAGAAGTGTTTCCATTCTGGGAGAATGGGGCTTGATTCACATTTCTTTGGGGAAAGAATGAATTCCATGTAACTACTATACTGAAGCACAGAAATGCCATGCTGAAATTCTTAAGAATAGTGTGCATATGAATTAAATTGCATGTTTTTACAATTATGTTTATTTCATAAGGTAATCTGTAATGAAAATCTGTTGTTCATGAATACAGACAGGCAAATATTGTAATTCAAAATAGTGCTTTGTTCCTTCATTTTTTTGTCCTGGTGAGGCTGATGCATGCTGTAAATGTGCTTAGATATAATCCTAAAAACACAACTAGAATACTGGCTGATGCATACTGTAAATGTGCTTGGATATAATCCTAAAAACACAACTAGAATTCTGTCTGCTTACTGCTGTGCTATCTGCCAAGAGTGTTCCATTGCTTCGCTTGTGCGCTTTGTAATAAGTGTATGCAGAGCTCAACTCCTAAATGTGACACCATTGTTTTATATTCTAGTTTTCCAACATCCTTGATAAGTAATTCTCCACTCAGTATCCTGGTGTTTTATTGTCAGTTCTGTAAACAAGCAGATATTCATAGTATATATTAATGTGAATAAGTATGCTCAAATATGAGGGTTTTTTTTCCCTTCAAATAGGTTTGGATATATTCAGATAGAATCAGCACTTGAATTAACAAAGTATCTTGCCAAAGAAGATGAAATAGCTATATGGAATGTGGTATTATTAAATCTAGTACCAGAGAATTCGGAGAGTACTCTGAAAAACTATGAAGTTTATCCACTTTTAAAGGTATCACCTTTTTTTATTAATTGGCAGAGACTCTAGACTATTTAAATAAAGACCAAAATGAACACTTTGTAAGGTTCTCAAGAATATAATGATGAGTATGATGGATCATAATTCTTAAAACTCCATTTGGATGGTTTTATCATTTTTTTTTTTTTTGGGGTGGGGGAAATACTATTTATTTGTATGGATTAGTCAGTGATAGCTGTCATTAAATCCTAAGCTGCTGCTTATTGTAAAGCAGAAATATACTCACATTCTTAATACTAAACTTGGTCCTATATTTTGGTAAAACTGAGTATCTGGAAAATAAGCTATCTGTAGCGAATAATCGGTAGAAAGTAATGCGAGTAACACTGTTCTGTATAAAGGGGATGTAGTACATACGTGGTCTATGGTACTATGTACTGCCTTCTAATTCGTCTTCCTAGAGAAAGAAAGAATTGGGTTTTAATCTGTCATGCTTTAGTGGTCTGGATACTAAATGAGGTGATTTTCTACTATTTTGGGGCTATTTGAGATATTTCCTTATTTACTTCCTTGACACCTATTTGACTCCATTTTTATTTAAAGTGCAGTCTCATGACAATCATTCTGCAAGTTATATAAGTAGAGATATATTTTAAACGTGAAAAGAACTAAGTGCTGTTCTATTCAAAAACTTTTTCTTTTTTCTTGTTCTTTGAGAATGACCGTGTGTTTTCTTCCATAATAAGTTCCAAAGTTCTTTTATCTATCAAAGTGAGGTGGAATGGGAGCTTCTCAATTTGAATAGATACAGGAGTGTATTTTTTTGGAGGTTTTTTTTGTATTTGTTTAGACTCAACTTATATGCTTTATTTTAATGTAGTATTTATCAGGAAATTTATACTGGTAAATTCTTAGGATAAATCTGAATAAGTAAAGAAAAACTTAGTAAAATATGGATCTAAATAAAGGTAACTTTTTTCCCCCTTCTTTTAAAAGAAATACCTTTTAAAGAGAATGTTGCCTATATACCATCATTACACAAGTTTAATTCGTCAAAATGATGATGCTTTGGAAGATGACTATTTTGCTCAGTAAGTACCTTTTTTTTTTTTTCTCAAAGTTTGATCTGGCATGATTTGATCCAATAGACTATAGTGTGCCTGTGTAAATTTAAATACAGGATATGAGGAAAATATTTGAATTTATTTGAATCTAACTGAATTGTTATTTTTCACTGTCCTGTAAGTGTGTGTTACTTATGATGGTGCTTCCAATGAAATTTCAGTAGCTGGATTGCTTAGGGTATTTCTGTGAATTTAATGAGCATAGAAGATAGCTTTTTTTTTTTTGTGAACAGTTGCAACAGGCTGCTTCTAGTGGGAGGAAAACCCACAGCAGTGAACTTCAGACATGATTTACAGATCGATCACTAGAGCTTAAGAATAGTTCATTTTGCGTAGCTACCCAGCATTAGATGCTTGAATGTCAGAATGATGAGGCTAGAGCAAGCATGGTATAAAACACACAAAACCTATTAAAATTTAGTCTGTTAATAGCCTCACTAATCTGCATGAATATTGATGTCAGGAGCCCATTGTGGGTAGTTTTAATTTGTTTTTTTTTAAATTAAACCTTTACTATTTCTAGTAGAGGTTCTCCTGAGTAAACAGCATCATGTGCTAAAGCAGTGCTGACTAAGCATTTCTCCAAGTACAGAATACATATCTTTTATTCTTGCTATTCTGGCTTCCCTTTGAAGACTATATTTGGAAAAACTATTTGCAACAGCATGTTGGCTGGGGCTCCAAGACTGTTTGGATCTGTCATCTGAACTGTTTGCGAAGTGGATGGACAGCCCTGAGTACAAGTAAGAATGATAATGTGCTCTTAGTGTGCATGTGTTAAGTGAGGTGGAAAGTTAATGGGCTCTTACATCGAGTATGCAGAATGGGATGGCTCCTGTACACTGCTCTTCTTTCTCCACAAAATGACATAACTGAAGCTTAAAAGAACTAAACAGAAGACTAGATTTTTTTCAAGCCCCTCCTTTTCCCCAAATTCCAACTTTATATTGAGTTCATATTTATTGCTTTTCATGCAGACTTTACAGTCTGGAGGATGCACAGTGTTGCCATGAAGACTGAATTCTGTTTACTCTTAGAATGGCTGAAGCTTAGATCAAGTGTAGTATCCCATAGTGTCCTATCCCTTTCTACAGTACAGTCCCCAACTTTGGGGGCATCATGTGTACCCCCACCATTTTGAGCGAAATGGTGTTTGTATGATATGGACATCTGCTCATGGCAAACACATCAGATCATTTTGCATGTACTGTATTTGCACGGACAGATGCTGGGAACAGTTGTCAGATCTTATGGTGATACCAGAGCCCACTGTTTAGGTTTCTTGTCTGTGAAAATAGAGGTCTGGGCTCTGACCCTGCTACCACGATCACACTTTCTGTATTAGAGTATTGTGTTGTTGAAAAAAATCTTAAAATGCATTGAAATTCTTATTCTCTTTTCTCCCCCTTTTTGATGTTTTTTCTATGCAGTTATCATATAGTATTGGCACTGGTGAGTGAATGCTTCAAGTTTATCATTATGTTTGTTTTATTTGTTACAGTTGGGTAATTTTTATAAATGCTAATATATGTAATTGACTAAGTGAACTGAACTTGTACTTTTTTAAAAAGCTGTAATGATCATCTTCATAAAAACAAACTGTGCTTTAAAGGTAAACTGAAAAGCTTAAACATGCTAAATGCTCTGGTCTATTCCACAGATGGTATTCTTACTATCCCACACTAAAAGCAACAATGCTGTGCCAAAGTCTGAGACCATTTTCAGAATAGCCACGCATTTTCCCCTATTAATAATATTTGATGTGATTTATTTATTTATTTATTCCCTGTTGGGATTTTCCATATCATATCTGAGTTCAGGAGTTGAAAAGTGTGTGAAATATTAGCTGTGATGTGGAAAAAATGATCAAGCTTCAAGGAGAAGAAATCATGGGAGGTAGGAAACTTCTTAGATTTCAAATAATGGATCAGTGTCCTCGTTCAGTGAAAGAGGAGGCTTTACATATACTTGATAGAAAAGGAAAAGAGCACAATAACCTTTTGAGTCAGCTTTTGCAGAAAGATACCTTTAGATGCTCTATGTTCTCCATTCTGAGACCAAAATTCGTAAAGGTACGTTATAGTTGTTCTGCTGTAGGCTAGCACCATGTATGTAATGCTACCTGGCAGGATTCTCCTATCTGTTGAAGGGAATAATGGTTTTCCCCTTCAAATAAGGTGATCAGCCTTCAGCTGAATAAAATGAGTCTAGAGGAAGGGACAGCGTTGCTGTGCATTTTAGTTAGTTACTAAAGGTAACTATACTACTGTTATTCTTAAAACTTAGTCATCACATCATCTCTGTATTGACTCCAGGAAAATGGCATAATGTAACCCACCACTCTTCCTAGCAGTTTGTTGCATGTTACTCAAGATCCACAAGCATGAGTATCCTGGCAGACCAATAATTTCAAGCCACAGGACTGGAAAAAATATCAAGATCAGTAAGTCCCACTCTTAATCCAACATTAAAAACAAAAAGCTAAGCTCCAGATTTTATCTGGGTCACAAGAGAGCTTCTCCTCTGTGAACTATACAGCGCAAACCACTTCCAGTCCTCTGTAGATGTCAGTGACCAGGACACTGATGTTCCATAAAGTGCTGCCCTTGCGGCCTGCCTTCCATACTGAACATTCATAGCTGCAGCCAAAAGGTTCACTGAGCTTATCCATTTCATATTCACCCACAACTTTGCATTCAACAACCAATATTTTTTTGAGACTATTGGGACAACTGAAGGTATCAAAATAGCAGTATTTTAGTCAAGGCAGTTTTTTAGGAAGCATTTGGAGAAGGAGATTTTAACCAACTACCATTGACCCAACACTGAACTGAAAACATGCAGATTTCTCTCCCATTTTGATGGGAAATCTCAGTCCCTGCTTTGCTTTCCCTCACAAATTCAGTAATCTTCATGCCAAGATCAGACTGAATCCTATGCGAACATCATTTCTGAAGACACTGTGGTCACCGTAAAATCAGTGCAACACTCGTGTGATAGATGTCCTGAATTGTGCTGTGAAAGAGTGATAGTGAATACCATAGGTACACAAACTGATTTAATCCAACTCTTTTTTAAAAAGATTTTTGGTTTGCCTTTAAACCTCATGTTTTGTTAATATTTAAGTCATAAACAAAACAATCAAATTTCATAGCTTTAGATTTGCTGTTTTTCTCTTAAGAAATGTGTATTACTCTTTTGTGCATGTTTTAACTGAAAATAAACATGTGTTTTGAGTTGTGTGTTAACCGCTTATTTTTGCTTTATAACAGTAGAATACCTTTTAATCATATTTTGCTCTGCAGTATTCCCTCCTTAATCAGAAGAACAGTCTGTTGCTATGGTGTTGCAATGGGAAGTGATAAAGAATGGAATTTTGCATGGGAAATGTATAACCAAACCAACTCTACAGAGGAAGAGAAAGACATCCTGCTGTCTGCCTTGAGCTGTGCCAGGGAGTCATGGTTACTTTACAGGTGACCTGGATCAATTTTTTTGTGTGTGTATATAAAAGTAAGTCATAAAAACACAAATGCAGAACTAAGCTGGACAGAGGTGTGCCTGCTGAAGAAACATACATCCAGTAGACCAATGGTAGATTCGTAAGGATTTTCTTTCAGAAAAAGTATCATAACCAGGGCAAAAACAAATGAGCCTTCTGCTATTATAGCATCCCAGACACTGATAATCACAGATTTCTTGAGCTGATAAATATTTCTACTGTATTACATCTAACACTAACAATGGACTTGTCTTCTCTCAAAGAGTTTAATTCACTTTTTGAACTCAGATTTCAGGCTTTATAGCAGACTATGGTAACATTCCATAACATAATTGTGAGTTGTATGAAAACATATATATTTTTTTCTTTTAAATTTGATTCCATTGGCTGCCCTTACTCTCTGTACTGTGAGAAATAGAAATCATAATTTGCCTTGACATTTTTCCTTACCATTTATAGTTTATGTAACTTTCCCATATACTTTCTCCCTTGGTTACTTTCCTTCCAAGCTAAAGTGTCATCATCTATTTAGCCTTTGCATGGAAGCCAAATTGTCTGTTCCTAGGTTAAGAACAAAAATGAAAATGGGCTTGTAGTAATCTCTTCACCATTTGAAGTGCACTCTCACACTGCAGAGTTTTTTTTCTGAATATTGCAGTGTGGAATACCATGGTTACTATCTTTCACTGGCTTCTATATGAAATCTTTGTTTTATAAGATGTTGAAGCTGAATTCTCTTATCAGTCATATCCGCGTTACCCTAAAGAATAGCTCACAGGGCAGAAATTTGCCAGTGACCGCCCACAGAACCACCTCCCTCCCACTGACGTAAACTCCGTGAATCTAAAGCTCTGAGAGTAGCAGAGATGTTTCTCCTGCCAGCCCCCTACTCTTGTGATAGTGGTCATGTGAAGGCAGAACAGATATACTTGAGAAGAAGGCAAGGTGAAACGGGAAGATGTGTCCAAGTAGAGCTGTACTGATATTCCCTAACTGATGGTCATTTAGTGACATTCATTCACTAAACACAGACTAACAGTGGTCCCTGACCAACTGTGAGTTATGTTGAAACCAAGAAGATGACTCCAGYTCAGGGAGCTGTGGTGGCATCCTTCTTCACTGTGCCTTAGTAGTTAACAAGCCAATTTGTTTTTCTAAACGTCATCTTGAAAGTCTGTTTGGATGAGGAGTGTTAAGCTGGGCTTTTCCTGGCACTCAGTATAGTTTTATTAGTTCAGTTAAGCATATTGGTGGCATGCAAATGGGAGAAGTCCCTGCTGACCTACTCTACACACAAAAGCAGCTGCCTACTCAAACGTGTGAGAAGATAACTCTGTGCTACTTCAAACTGGGAGACATGCCAAGTTTTGTATTTAGGCAGCAGAGAGGAGGGTTATATGTTTTCCAGGATATTCAGACTTGCACTGCTGTTGACATCAGTGATAGGTGATTATTTAGATGCTTTCAAAATTGTGCCTTTGCTTCCATGGAAGTGTATCTGACCCCTGGTCACTGCAATAGGTCTCCTCTGTGTAACAAGTGCCCTGCTGCTGCTCACTCTTTAGGCTCCATCTGAGTCCGAGCAGAGTGGGTGTCCAGAAACTCAGGAGTAGTTTGCCCTTCCACAGGGTTGTCTGGTGGATGTGAGAGATTGTCCTTAGTTCTTCTTTATCATGGGCATAGAAAAGCAGATATATCTACCTGATGTGCTATGTTCTGTTTTCACTGAAAAGTGTAGAGCAGGTGTGCAAAACCAGGGAATTTCAGCAACATAAGCAGGAAACGCAAGCTGAACAGATAGCTCAGAGTGACACCAAGTTTGGTATAACATTCTCACTTCTGGTAATTGTTGAAATAGGAATTTTCCAAAGCTGGTAGATGTTTCCAGATCACGATGGTTAAACAGCAAGTGATAGTCAAACTTTTTTTTTTTTAACTTCTTCTCTAACAGATACTTGCAATATGGACTCAGTGATACATTGTTTTCTTCCAATTGTATTTCAAACATCATCTTACATGTGGCGGCTAAGGATATTGGGCAGCGTATAGCCTGGGAATTTGTTACAGAGAATTGGGCGCTTCTCAGTGAAAGGTATGGAAAAGAACTGCCTTCAGCTCCTCTTTATTTCTGAGGCTCTTTTGCTTTTTTCCTCCACCTACTGTTTCAAGCTGTAAAATCTAAGTATAAATTTTCCTTCTAGGTAAGGGTTTTTGTAATGACCCATCTGATTCATTAAGTGCACAGACCAGAGGATTCAGCTCTCATTAGGACTTAATGTCAAAAAGAGCTCATATCAGACATAAAATGCTTAAAAAATGAGTCTATTCATCTACAGTGCCTGTAGGTGCTAAACTTTCTAGAAAATCTGACCCCTGTTTACCTAGCTAAATGATGAGCTTCCCCAAAATCCCAGTTCTGAGACAGTGGAAGCTAAAAAACCTGTCTCTTGGAGTAACCTTAAGATGTGATTTGTAGGGAAATCCCTTACTGGTAGGGGAAGCCAGTAAGCCTGGTATAGGTGGAGATATGACTGACATGTCTCTTACTACTAGCAGCTATACAAACTGTTGTGCTTGTTTCTTGCAGTCCGGGTAGTATTTCACATTAAACAAATTAAACTTTCAAAACAGGCATAGCTGCAGCTTCGTAGTGGTTTGTAGAGTAGGAGGGTGCATGGCCCAAATACTGAGATGACTGGCCATGTAAAGGGAAGGTTTCAGGAGCGGATAAAAGGAGAAGGCAAAGTGATGATGGACGGTTAGAGCCAGGAGAATCAGTAAGAGGTTTGAACACAAATAGACCTGAAGGAATAGTGATGGACTAGGATCAGCATCATCACTGGGTGTGTTGCGTTGGAGTTCACAGATGAACCATCATCACCCTGAGTTTTGTGCACTATATGTTTACCTAGGTTTTCTGTAATGTGGTGCAAGGCAGTGCAGGCTTTCTGTAGGCAAGTGGGGAAGCTTTCTGCTTCATCCTTTTTACTGAATAAATAACAAGGTGCATTTCTTGGTGCACAGTCAGTCAGATAATTCTGCAGGCAGCAGCAAAGTGCACTGTTTGGCAAAACCTGGAAGAGTAGGCTCCCATATACTCTAGAAATGGGTTTATCCACTAGTATTTCCTAAGCACAAGTGTAAAATGCATCAGGAGTAAGACTGTCACCTCTCTTCCAAAGAGCATGGCAAGACAGGGGGTAGGAACATGCAGGGCTGCAAGAACTAACTGTAGCATTAATCCCTGGTTTGTGGCCTGGCCCACCTCCATTCCACCTGCCCTGCTGTAGGTGCACTTGCATTGGGGGCTCTGGCTGGCACAAAGTAAGCATCTTTAATGTTAGTTTCAAGACTCCATCTACTAGAAAGGGTGAAAAGGAGTGTGGCTGTAACATGTTCCTACTATCCTTGGGGTAGAGGTGTTGCTTACGAGCCATTAGTAGCAGCATAACCAAAACCAGCTACTTGGGGGCATTCTGTTGCATATTGAAGTGTATTTGTATTGCTAATTCTAGTAAAGGCAAGTTGCAGCAGGTTTGTGCCACAACACTTTGTTCCCTCATGGAACTTTTCTGTGCTTTATACTGATGAAATTTGCAGGAAAGCAGACCCCTTATTTTCAAACTAAGAGAATAGGATGGGCGTTAGCTTTATATGTTATCCTCAGAATACCAACAGAAACACGAAGTTGTTAGAATCGTTATTTCTTAGCCTTTCCAGCTAGGTTTAGCTTTGTGGGGCTGACAGGTTTTGCCTTTTAGGCAAAGTTTGATTCAGGTTACCAAAGCAGAAATATCAACACTTGCAAAGAAATGAAAATGATGGGTAATTAGTGTGCTTCCTCCTCCTCAGATGTCTAAACTGAACTTTAATGATATTTCTTTTAAAGGGGAAAAAGAGTACCCAATTGTAAACTTCAGATTAGGTGGTATTTCCAGTATAATAAAACACTGGAAATAGGTTAAAAGGAGATGAAAAGTAGCTTATTTGCTAACATGCTGATGGAGGGATCTTTGTCTTACTCTTACAGGTGTGGGAAGGAATTATTATATTCTGTCTTAAAAGTAATGGGAAGATTTGTCAATACAGATATACAGATCCAAGAGGTAAGTTAATAACATAGAAGTAATTTCAACTGTATTATCAATTTGTGAATACAGATTTTTAAATCTCTTGGTTTTTTAAAAGAAATCAGGGAATGCATTATGTAATGTTGCTGTGTTGAGACATTGAGAAAAGGTTAAACTTTCTCATCTGAGAAATGTATGAACATGAACTCCCAGCTCTGCAGTCATGTGTGCCTGCAGCTGGTTAAGCATGGAGTGAAAGTGAGCTTTTGAGCAGGGTTGCACATTTTGCTGCTCTTTATGATTGCAGCATATGGGACTATCTGCTGATGTGCTGGACATGTACACATATGTGACATATCATTCATGGCAGCCCTGATGAGCCCATGAAGTAATTGGGCTGCTGCACATCTACAAAAAGAGGATATGTTTGGGGAAAAATACTGAAGAGTGGAAATACGTGTTTGGTGGTTGTAGCCTTTCTTCAGCTTATTCCACACAGTAATGCACATCTGAGTGGCTATGGCAAGTGGATGACTGTTGCTGCTTGTTTCCTTTTCTTACTTTCTTCTGCAGGCCAAGTCTCAGCACACTCTTTCCCAATGTATTCCTTTATTTTCTTACCAGCTTCAGCTTTTTTTGCTCTCTGCATTTGATCCCATGCCTGTGCCAGCCCTGAGCTGCTGGGATCTGTCATTGTACAAAAAGTACATCAACCAACGGCTAGAGAATGGAAGCAGTATGCATAAAGCAAGTAGCTGGGAAGGGATACTTAATGAGGACAGCAATTCAGAGTTAGCACCTAAAATCAAATCTCTCTTGAGTGTGCATGCACTGTTTGTCATGTCATGTCATGCTTTTCATTGAGAGGTCAACTCTCTATGATGGCAAAGCAATTGCCCATTGCCAGCCTTTCAGTTAGTCTTCAGGCTTGGGAGGGAGGCTCAATAAATAACAGCAAAGCTGTCTCATTTTTGTCTTTAAAACCTGCTATGGAGATCGCCTTTGCCATGATGCCTACAGAAAACTTGCCAAAAGTTAGGCTGCTGGCATGCTAGAGTAGCTGATTGTCGTGCTGACCTCTATCACTTATCTCATTGTTTCATTCCCCTTCTTCCCCTGCAGCGGTATGCATTACTTTGCTATTCTTCAGTCTTGTTTTGTCTTCTGCTTGTTAGATTGCTGGGAGAGATTTACTGTTTTGTGATTGTAGAGGAGGCAGCACAAGAGGATGCTGATATTCAACTAATCATAGACAGAGGATAGTACCCCTGGTACTAGTGAAGTTTGCATTTGTAAGGATTTCCAGAGGGATGGCAAAAGCACATTCCTTGTGTGCAGGCTTCTCTAAGCCCTTTCAAGGGTTTGGTTCCGGGAAGTGCAGATTGAAAGCCCAGCTTTTTCAAAGGGCAAGCAAACTTTCTGTCACTTTTCAAAATTGAGCCTTTGAGCCTGGAGTGAGCCAGTATGTTGTTGAATTAGAATGTTCTGGCCCCTGTGAAATGGTGGTAAGATTCCTGCTGAATTTCTGGAAACCAGAATCCCACCTTTGGTGTAACCTTTAAGCTTAGACTTTACCCACTCTTTGCTCCGTGAAATCTCCCCCTTTTCTACATACTTCTGTCTGAAGTGTCTGTCAGATGATACATAATTCTATGCTCTGCTCCAAGTAAAACTGCACAAACTAACCTCATTTATTTATTTTTTCAGTTGCAAGTTTTTTATAATACGACATTGGAAGAGGATGACGGGGTGACTACCACTGTACTACTGGAGTTTGCAAAATTTGAAAATATAGAAAGGAGAGAACTTTTAACTGAAATTGCTGATTGGTTACAGAAAAACATAGATGATTGACTTGAAGAAACAATTTCCAGTATACTTTAATACAGTTCACTAGCATTTTGGTATTCATTTAAACATTTAATTAAAAGATAAAACACACTTTTATGTGTGGTTGTCATCCCAGTTGGAAAGTCTGTCTAAACCAATTCACAATGCAAAGATTCATCAAGAAAAATAAGGAGATATATCTGCATATTATATCTCACTTAATTTCCTACTGGATGAGTTGTTGGTAGGGATATGTTGTAGGGGTAGGTTGGTAATAATCTAAAATACAGATACAGCCCTAAAACTTCAAGGTTTTTTGAATATCAGTACAAAGGGTGTGGTACAAGGTTGTGGCAAAAACACAAGAGGAAGCTAGTTTTATGTCCTGTTTTGCTTATGATTTTTATTGTGACCTTTGGCAAGTTATATAGTGTCAGTCTCAACTTCTGTGTTGTAAAATGGGAAGAGGATAATTTAGAGCGGTGCTATGTGACAAACTTGCAAATGTCTTCCGAGTTGTGGAGAGGAAGGGACTAAAGAAACCTCAAAGTTTAATTGTAACAAACGAATGCCTTGTCATTTATATGCTTTATCTTAGCATAATGAATCTGAATGTGCCTACATTCACATTTTTCTTTGATTAGAGATGTGCTTTTGAAGAGATCCTCCCACTTGTCTCCATTTTAACGTGCTTTGGGTCCCGTTCCAGAGCAGCCTTGGAGTGTATAAACTGGATTCTTTTTGGAAGACGTTAAGCCAGGAGATGATGACCTCCTGGGGCACATCTAATACACTGCACCATCTGATGGTTATTCTATCTGTGGGACTAGAGTGTGAATAATCTAGACTAACATCTTTGAAATATGTTAAGTCTTTATCACCATGTGTTTCCATTCCTACTAAGCTGATCTGATCACTAACATAGACATAGGTTTAGTCATCTTGCTTACAAGGTGTTTTGGAGATGATAGACAGAATTCAGGACATTAGTATTAGCAAAATATATAAGCTTGTGATTGAAGAAATATAGGCTTCTCAGTCTATGCAATTTATTCATTTGTGTGGTAAAGGCTTTGCAACAAAAATACTGTACTGGTGCTCTGGTTAATATAAACAATGTTATGTGGGAGCCAAGGAAACCAAAGAAGTTAAATGCTACGCTGTGAGAAGACTAGGAATAAAAAACAGACCAATATAAAATGTTTCAAAATCAGACTTGTCAATATGAAGAAATATTGGCATCCTCTAAGTACATTTAAGGAAAGTACTGCCATATTGGCTGCAATAAGTCTCCTCTGCTCCTCAGTGGTGCATAAGGGAATTGAAGCTATTTTGAAGCTACTGGAGGATCCCTTTAGCCTATGAGAATTACCAACTGATGGAGCCAGGCTTGTGCTGGCATCCTTTGATCTCTTTGGCCCTTGATCCAATTAAGAGCAGTGCTAGAGAGAATTGTGAGCAGTTTTGAGGGTTGTCTTCAAGCTGGTTCATACAGCAAGATAAGGCAGCTAGCCTAGGCTGAGTTTGGGGTGAGGGGATGCCTCAGTGTTTCCAGTGACTCCCATCAGTCTGCTGGATCTGAATGGCTCATCAAATAGACTAAGCTAAAGACAAATCTTTAGAAAGTCAGTGTTGCAGGATCTATGCACTGATCTTTCCATTGCAATGTTCTGGCCCTAAGCCCGGCGTGTCCAAAGCATTTCCTTCACAACGACTAGTAACCACACTTCCTTTTTTCTTGTTATTGTTTCTTAATCTTTTTTTACTGAACAAAAATCTTAATTAACATTGCCAATATGTAAATAACTAAAATTTTAAATAAGAAAATATTTTCAGATGACTGCTTCAGACTAGTGCATGTCTTGACTGACTTCATGTATTCTAGAGTGAAGCTGAACACTTTTCATGGCAAAGATCAGTGGTGAAGGTGATTTGTACACAAGCTGCCTGAATAGTAGACCTGAGTCTCTCATTTTTCCATTATTCACGCATTTATACTTGTTGGCTTATTAGCAGCGATGGCTGTGCAGTGGCAGTTCTTTGTGCTGTTGAGTACAAGTTGAATATAGAGGCTTGGAGAGGGAGAAGTGGGAAATACAGCAAGGGAAAGGGGAGTGGGAAGGTGGAATCCGGGTTAAACTAGGAAAACTGCCTTATTGGCTGGGAGATTGGAGGGGGAGATTGGCTGAAAGGAAGCTCATAGAAAAGTATGAGGTCAACAGGACTTTAGGAAATGAGACTTTGGAGTACTTACACCCTCACAATTACATGTCCTGTAACAGCTACGTGGTCTGTGTGTGTGATGGCATAATTTCAGTGAGAGGAGGTGATTCTGATAGCTAGGATTGATTCAGTAGGTCCTGAGGGGAAAAATACAGATAAAAAATGATTAGAGAAGTCCCACTGTTTACTGTAAGTCCTGTTCTCTGCCCTGAAAGTGGAAAAGTGACACTTGTTCTGCATTTATAGCAGGTACGAGAGACCAGGAGCCCTGGGGGAGTTGGCAAGGACAGGGAAGAGGACATGGAGTGGAAGGAGGAAAGGAGATGGAGACCTGACAGAAGAGTTGGGACTGCAGGATGGAAAGAGATAAGAGGCTCAGGGGTCCAAAGGAGAGTCAGAATGGGGAAGGGAGTGTGGGAAGCTGCAGGAGCCAGGGAAGATCCAAAGAAAATGAGGGTAAAGAGAGATGTTCAGGCTCCTCTTGCATGCATTGCTTGCTCTGCTAAGTGGTTTGGTAATAGTCCTACTAACTCCAAGAGCTCAGGATCAGGAGGCCTTCCTTGCCCCCAAAGGAATAGCCATGAGATTTTTTAATTTTTTTATTTATTTTCTTTTTTTATTTTTATTTAAGTCTGTGGTCTTTGTCCATAAAGAGTTGGATCCCTGTGGCTGGCCATGTGGTCTTAACTTGGAGCATCTTGATTTATTGCCAATCAATGCAAACTTTTACTTACTATTTCCAGTATTGAGAAAATAAATAAAGAAAACAACCTGGGAAGTTTCTTTCTTCCCTCCTCCCAGGCTCAGCTTCAGTGAACACCTCTCTGCTCCCCTTCTTAGTCTCACTTCCCCTTGTTCTCATCACTGGTCACACTCAGTTCTTCAGAGCTCTTTGGTGAGGCACCAGGTGGCACGGGGTGGGGATCGTGTGTGTGATCACTTCTGTATGCTGCTCCTTCCTTCCTAGTTGCGGTGCTCCTGCCTCAGCCTGGTTTGCTGGTGGCCCACAGTCTCTCAGGGGCATCCCTGCCCTGGCATAGGCTGGCCATGTCCTGCTGCCTCCTCCTCGAACCATGTCCCCAGCAAGGTCAGCTTCCACCCCTCTCCTCTGTTTCACTTCCTCTGTTTTCTCCTGCCCCTTGTGGGTGTTGCTCTGTATCAAATACATCCAAGCAGTGGTGCCACATATTTCCCTGGTTCGTTGAAGTTTTGGTGACTGCTGTGGTGTTTGCTTCTGTTTCAGAGCATCCGGATCAGGTTACGATTGGCTCAGGGCAGTTTGTGGCCTCCTCCTCCGGGCTCCCCAGCCGGCTGGGTACGCCCAGGGCTCTTTCCTGGAGAGTCTCCACTGCTGCTGCCTCTCATTGCGCAGCTTCCAGCTTTTCTCCAAATACTAGTGTTTGCACTAAAGATTCCTCTGTTTGTCCTCCCACTGGCCCCCACTCTTCTGGACAGTTCCCTGGGGAGCCAAGCTGCTCGCAGCATGAAGGCTAACTCTAGAGCTGTTTGGGTTGAGATTCAAGAGAGCCAGCCAGCTGCGACTGACCTCCACTGCCGGCGCTCAGCAGGCCCAGTGCTGGCTGCATCCCCTTTGTCCCCACCATGCCCACGATGGCACCGGCCCGTGAGTGCAGGCGCAGCAGTCTGTCAAGGCGCATGCTGAATGCTGCGTGGCCATGCAGACCATAGCGAACAAAAAGGGAAAAGTCACCAGTGCATCCCCTGGCCCAGAGGTGGAGGGGCCCTTCCAGAGCAAGGGACAGGAGGCTCAGGCGTTTTTGGAGCTGTTTTCTGTGGTTGTGTTGGATGCGGTGTTCAGTGAGAGGGGAAACTGCTGGGACATGGAGCGCATTGCCCCGCCGGCACTTAGTGGGCTCAGGGAGGAGTTCGGCCAGCCAGACCCAAGGAGGGGCTCCATCACTGGCCAGAGCTGTGGGGGAGAAGGTGGGAAACGAGGGCCACCCCCCTCACCTTCGGGAGCTGTCCCAAGTCCGGCCCTCGTCCCCGAACCTATAGCCACAGCCCTGCAGGGGGGTGGCGGTGCCGGGCCACCCTGGATGCCGGCTCCGGCCCTGATCCTGCCCGGGACTCACGCCCTGGCTCCATGTGGCGAGCCCGCTGCTCCTGCCTGCTCAGCTCCTGGCTCACCTTCCCCTGCGGAGCGGCCGCCCTCGCTGCGCCCCCACAGGTAACTGTGGAAGGAGGGTTTATAAAAGACTGAGCAAGGCAGCAGGGCAAGGACGAAGGGAGGAAGTGCCAGGAAAGCAGGGTCAGGGGGACCGTGCGCGCGAGAGGATGGCGGTGAACGCTGGGGAATGGCTGCAGACGAACCGAGGAGGAGGATGCGGTGGCAGGCATGGACCTCGTCTATGCAATGAAACGATCGTGGTCATGCAGGACGTTCCCCCCACCCCCCAAACTGCAAGCCGTAGCGCTGCTTTGAGCAGCTGCAAGCTGCTGGGAGCTGTGGGGAGATGGGGTCAATCCCCCCATCGAGCACTGATGAAGCAGTGCCTGTGCCTAGGGGTTGGCTGCCAGTCAAGAAAACAACTAACCCACGTGGAGGTGCCAGTAACATTAATGATGGATAGGAGAGAGCAGCGTCTTTTGCTGACTCTCTTGGCTTGCATGGAAGAAATAGCACTAAATAATCCATGAGGTTTGTGAGGCAGCTGGAACTTGCCTCTGCTGGACTGATTTTGAGGCAGTGTCCTCCTTCCCTGGAGCAAAAGGTGCTTCTGTTTCCCCTCATTTCCAACAAGCCATTTGCAACCTCTCACTGTTGACATCTGAGCCACAAAAAATATTTCCCAGCCATATTCGTGCTGCTTCTCTGTTAACATTTCCCCAAATTAATATTGCTGATTTGAGCATCCAGAAGGGAGGAAAAAAAGAGACAGAAGTAACTGACAAGCAGTGGCAATTTAGAAGAAAAAGGGGAGGAGAATGAGGGGAAAATGCATAATAAAATGGAAAAAAACACAGTTAAAACCTCAGTCCAGCTTATGCTTTAACAATCAAATCGTGAAGCTCCAAGGGTCTGTGTGCCAATGGGATAAGAACATTATAGACTAATTTTTAGCACTGAAAACTGCAATTTCTTGTCTTCAGCTGCCCGTTTGGTAATGGCTGCAGGATGCTGCTGAGCAAACTGCAGCAAAGTGCGTTAAGGCGTATGAGGAGATTCACTGACGCAGCCTTGACCACAGAGTGAAGCCTGCCGGCGCAATTGCGTTGGCCTCGCACGCGCTCTGTGACCACAACGCAGGCAAGAGAGGGTCAGATAGCGGCAGGGGGAGAGACTCAAGGTTCGTTAGGGGTTAGACGGGATCAGTTTAATAAGGGATGTCTCTAAACTCGGTCTGATGCTACAAACCCACTGCCTGCTCTCACCGAAGACTTGGCCCTGTAGGAATCACTAGGCGTTTCGGTATCGATCACTGGTATCGATCTCTCAAGATGTCACCTAAGATTTTAATTTATGTTTATGTCTTCACTTACTCCTAGGCCAACTCCCACATAGTAAAAATAACTCTGAGTAGACTGCAGGCTGCTAGTCCTCATGCACATCATGATAGATAAATATCATAACTCATACACAAAGTTCAGAGAAAGTTGAGATTTATGTGCATGTAACTTAAGAGAAGAGATCAAACTGAAGAAAAGGAAATTATTAAACATAAGGCAGTTCAATTACAATTTTTGCATTTGTAGAGTTATTAATTCCTGTTTATTATGTGGAATATGGAGAGATCAGAAGAATACGGGAAAAATAAAGCAGAATAAAACAAACAGGTTGTATTTTTCTGTTTGTTTGTTTCTTGCTCTTGTAGAGCAAGACCTGAGAGATTTTATAATTTTTCCCTTGAGGGACTTCTGTTTTTTTTTTCTCACCAAAGAAAATAGTCTGTGGAATATAATGACTGTATGTGTAACAGCAGTAACAGTAAATCACCTAGGTAAATTCTACTGCTAAAATTTTAATCAACATTTGGTTTTACAAGTGCTTGGAGAAAAAGAAAACAATAGAGTAAGTAATAATTTACTTGTGAAATGCCTCAGAGAATGGACAGATTCAACTGATGAAGACGAAAAGATGTCTTGGACCATTTGTCTAAGTACAACAGAAGAATTTGTAGGACTTGACAATTCCGGATGTTTGCTAGGATTTAGTTTTGTTATAGGAGAGAGGAGTGAAAGCCACCAGTGACTGCAGCCTGCTGGGAACTGGCCCCTGGGAGTACCGGGAGAAGCCTGGATCGTCTCTGCTGGCGTCTCCAGCAGCCCTGAAAGACGGCGAGCTGAACCGTGCCGCCATGGCGTCGTTTTAGCCATTGGGGAGCATGTTTATATGATCACTTCTGACTGTTGGAGATGGCAAACAGAATCAAAACCATTTTGTCTAAAGTGGTAATATGTTCCCTTAGTACATCCGTGTTCTGAAAGAATGTTCATTTATTTCTAAGATGCAATAGTTGTCACAGTTTTATTGCTCACTTACTCTTTACAAAAAGAGGTCTAAGAAATACTTTTGGTCTGTGAACGTACAGCAGAGGCAGGTAACAGATGAGGGCTCTCATCACAGTTTATATTCATTCGTCTGTCTCCACCCTTTTGTGCTAAGCAAGATCATTTGTAAAAGCCATAGCTAAGGAGACAAGTGCGAGGTGCTTTAAGACAGGCACCTGGCACCGTGTTCAGCCGGCCTCTCTGGGGAGCATCGTTTCGATGATCTGTTTTCTGTTTCAGGCACGCCGGGGCTGACATCATGCTCTCGCTGCCCAAGGAGTAGGAACTGTGCAGCAGTAAGTCTAGAGCTTTGCTGTGTCAGCCTGGTCCTTTGGTAAGTACAATTTCAAATTCTGGGGAGCCTTCCTTCTCGTTAATGTGCGATCTGAACCGAACRTATCCCCCGCAGAAGTGCGGTTTTCAGAAGGTGGGTCTGGCAGACCTCTTCTGCCTGTCACGTGATAGACGCCCAGGATTTTATAATTGTCTTTTACAGTTCAGCTAAAGGATCCCTCGCGTCCAGACATGGCAGAGGTGCTCTTGGTATGGGAAGGAAAAAAGCTCACAAGGATTTGTTTTATTTTACCTGGAGATGCAGAACCATTGCTCTGACACTAGTTTTATGGGATCTCCGGGAAATTGGCTGAGCTGCAAGAGACAAGAACTATGTTTTGATTTGTTTTGTGTTTCCTTGCTGTCCTCAAGGCCGTCTTCTGAACACACATCTACGTTTGGCACTATGAGAGAGGTGATATACTAGCTGGTAGGGCCCCCCTCCGCCTCTTTACAACTCGCTCCACAGTGGAGACTGAGAAAGATGAATTTATTCTCGTTCTTGTTTACGCTAGCACCAGATCTCCAGAGATTTCAGGGTGCACAGGTGAGCGCGTCCCCACGCTGCCTGCCAGTCTCTGAGCCCATGGAGAGCTCTGCACAACTGGACTATAGTTACCATCCAGATGGCTCGGGCTAACACCTGTGTGCACAGGGGGATCAGAGCTGTGGTGAGAGCACCTTCCACTGCTCTGGTGAGGGTGATAAACCTGTTTACGTATCTGAGCCTGAGAGGGTCCACTGAGGTAAACAAATATAACTAGCAAATGGCATGTGTTCACTCTGGCGAGCTCTGCAGATACCACCATTAGGCTGCTGTGGTCAAGCAGCCTGAAGCATCAGGAATGCTGGTCACCACATTTTATATCCGTTGTATTTAGACAGCGCAAATTGCAAAGCTCAGAAATAATAAATTCTTGAAAGAGCGAATATAGAAATATATTTCCCTTATGAAAATCATAAACAAATGCAGTTCCTCCCCACTTCCAACATCTCCTGAAACTACTCTCTGAACAAAACCAGCTGTCTCTTGGATAAATCTAAGTCTCTTTTAATATAACACAGCCTCTAATTTGCTTCCTCCTAAATCCGAGTCTCTTTTAATACAACATAGCCTCTAATTTGCTTCCTCCCTTCATCTGCTTTTAGCCTCGATAGCCCTGCCAAGGGTCTGTGCTGGAATTGCTATATCCTAGACAGATGCTACGGTCACAGTGGGACCTTAAGCTGTGGCTGATTACCTCCAAGAAGTACTTGCTCCATCCCAAAGATGTGGGAGAGCACAGCTTTTGCGGGGAGGAAGAGTACAACTGATGGCTCTCCTATAAAGGCATTGGAGCAGAAATCTGTATGGAAATATCTGGTGCTTGAATGCATTGGCTTTGGATTGATCACTATAGCTAGACGGGATAGACCAAAACTATTCGCAGCCGCAGGATAAACAGTTCATCAGGACCACAGTTCCCTTCCTTTAGGTAATTAAGTTTTGCAGAGTTGAGAGCGAGTGCCTGAGTCTCATAGCTTCCGTCTGCCTATTGCTTCCCTTTCAGAGGATGATATGGGGAAAAATCAGTCTGGGGAGTATCACCAGCTTCTGAACTTAGCGCAGTTCCCTAGTCCCACTGTGCCTGATTTTTTAATATCTTTCCTAGAGAGTAAAAAATAACACTTTATTTCTACAATATATGTATCTGGAGACAGAAAAGCGCTGTATTTTCTGTGGAGAATATTTTTACTGAGCTGAAAGAGCAGTTGAAATATGTCTTCATGTGGAATGAGATGCTGGCGGGTTCCTCTTAGGCCAAGATTTTAAAAGTAGCTTCTGATTTTGGATGTTTAGCTCCTGATAACTGCGAGGACCTGGTTTCTGAAACGGTCAAATGTTTGCAGCACCAGAAGACACTAGGGGTTCTGCATGCTTTCACTAGTAGCTGCTGATGGCTGTCCTGCTCTCGAGCCCCATACAGTGTTATAACTGGGAAGTGATAATGCTCGTGCACACTTATAAAGTGCTTTGACAACCCAGGATGCACGACTGCACCTAAGAGGAGATGTAAGAAGCAAATCCTTATCAGGAGTCCAGCTTGAGTGTAAATGAAGGGTAATGCTCACTTTGGCGGGAGCAGTGGCCTTCACTTTTGTTTTATTTGTGAATCTTTATCAATTTTCCAGTCGGGAAGCAGTCTTCTGTACAGCAGATGATTATTGGTTGGTAATAGCCTTGTTTTTCTCATCTTGAGAAGTGGTCTGTGGGCTATGTGGGGCCCACAGAGCACAGACTGAAGCTCTTGCTCCAGAGCACCCTGCTGTGAACAGTATCGCAGAGTCTCAGTCATTCTTCGTATTGTTAAAAAGGAGAAACTTTGAAAGCAGGCTGAGGGCTGTTCTCCGCTCTCTTGCAAAGCCTCCCCCTTGTCACTGCCTGGTGACATCTCTAACCCAGCTTTGGCTGCTGCTTTGTGGAGGGGAGCTGGCCTGGAGATGCCTACAGCTAGAGGAGCTCCTAAAGTCAGAGGAGCTCCTCTCCCGCAACGCCCCTCTCCTTGCAAAAAGCATCTGCCCTGAGGCACGGTGCAGAAGCAAAGTGCGTCCACCTAAGGAGTCCCAAATAGCTCTTCTCAGGGACAGGGTTTGGGCCTAGTCCTAGTAGTCCTAATGTGAAGGGTATCCATTGCAGTGCCTTTTGGGGGGACAACAGGATAGACCAGCCAGCACCTGGGGGAGGGGCTCAAGGAGCTCAAAAGCAGAAGGCTTAAACTTTCCCTGCGCTGTTTGGGGTTGAAATCTGAGGCCCTGAAGCAGCATATGTTGTATGGAGTTTCACCTTCCCCACAGTAGCTTCCCAAGATGAGTAAAATGAAGTAGTTAACGTCCGTGGTGTACAGTTCTCGCCCAGTTGGTGTGTGAAGGAGGGAGAAGGAATGAGGAGGGCTGCCGGGTGGCGTTGGTGGGGTGGCCTCGCAGAGCCTGCAGCTCTCCTGGGGTGTTTGTTAGCCAAGCGAGGGATGCGCCTTTCGAAGCGGAAAGGTTCACAGCGGTAAGGAGTGAGGTGTAAAGGCCGAGTCCGAAGTCTTCAGAAGCAGAGTTGTGGAGTTCTGACACTCCCCCCCCGTACTGGAGACTCACCAGAAGACCCGTAGCTAGGACAACAGTGGCACCTAGTGGTAAGCGAAGTGCCACCCGCCAGGCGTGCCAGCGGGCATCGTAACACAGAGGAGTTTTTCTGAGTTTGGCTTCGCGGCGCATGGCAAAGCGGCTCTGGCGATACAGCTGCTGTTTTGTGTGTTAGCTGTCTCGTTTTAATACGGTTTTAAAACAGAGGTTGATATTGAGCCGTGTTTTGTTCTGCCATCAGAGTGGGTTAAGAGTATATAAAAGCCTGGCATGGACACCACCTGCTCACCTTGAAACCTAAGACATCTGTGGGTCTCATACTTCCATATAGGTCTAATGCGTATATGTACCTATTTCATCAGGACGCCAGAATGAGTGATCGTTCGGAAGAAAACTGGAAGGAAAGCAGTTCTGCCCAGGAAACATCAGCAGAAAGAAATGCCTCTCCTTCTAAGGACTGCTCAATAACACAAAAACAATTGGTATGACATCTCAGGTACCATTTCATTCATCAAGGTCCTTGCCGTTGCCTTCAATTTCTTCTATATTTATTTAAGAAAAAAGCTGGAATCAATAGGGAAATAGCAGTAATAGCAAACCCGGGCCATGAGGGGAGGCAGTATACACAGACCCTGAAAAACAAGAGCCGATGATTTTTTTTTTTTAACCCCTAAAACTAATCAGCACTTTTATCTAATCGTAAATAAGAATTGCATAAAACATGTAAGAAAAAGCTTCGTCCTATTTCTCAGAAGCTGTGTGACTGTGAAGCTGTGTGTATTAAAGGTGTCCAGCTTGACCTCCTTGCTTTCGCCTGTGCTTTTCTCACACTCCTCGTTTCCGTGACTGCTTCCTTCGCACAGCAGCTGCCCATCCAGACCTTTTCCTTGTCCCCAGACGGTTTGGACAAAGCTGGGCAATGGGCACCTGAGCGAGCAGGGGCAGAGAAGGGTTTGGAGGGCTAACCCAGCTGAGAGGACTACAGCTATAGTACTTCTTTTCATGTTATGGATAAAATTGAAGGAAAAAATACATGATTTGTGCCACAATACAGCCTTCAAACTCCATGCCACTGTACCAGAGTTAGAATCTGCATCGAGTCCTGGCTGCTCCCTCTTCTCTTAGGCTGCAAATTTGGTGAGAGGTATAATCAATTAACAGCTTGACAAGCAAACACTTTAAACAATGTGATTCTTATTTAAGGTTGGGTTTTTTCTCACCTTCCTACTGTGTTGTTTTAAGTTATCAAGAATATTAATATTAATGGCATTTGGAAGCCTGTGAGGGCATTTAGCAGGTCAAAAATACTCAGTCTAACTGTAATGTTTATAACTTCACTGTTCTTTTTTATTTATAGCAACAAATAGAAAAACAACTAAAATGCTTAGCCTTTCAAAATCCAGGACCTCAGGTAGCTGACTTCAATCCTGAAACCCGAGAGCAGAAAAAGAAAGCCCGCATGTCACAGATGAACCAAGATTTTTTTTATAAGCCCAAGTAAGATGTGCTGATTTCTTGCATAGTTTACTCTTTAAAAATCGCTATTATGCTGTTTGCTGAAGATATATGAAATGAAAAGCATTAATATTTTCCAGAGAGGTTACTTGTTAGAGATGAAAGCTGTGCTGGGAAAATAAGCTTTCTCGGTGTGATTTAAAGGAATTTTGATGTACCTCTTTAGTGTACATGTTTTGAATGACAGTGTCTGTTGCAATTAGCATCTAATGCCAGTATTTCATTATGTTGTAAGGGTGTTGAAGTGGAAATACTTGTTTCTGAGGAGAATTTTTCCACATTAGTACTATTTAGTCTTCAAACATGTTGAAGTGGTCTCTGAGAATCCTTTTTCTTTTTTCTTTTTTTTCCCCCCTCTCCTGCAGAATCACAAAGAAGTACAACAAACACGGCAGACTGCTTTGTAATAATGTCGATTTGTGCGACTGCCTGGAAAAGAACTGCCTGGGTTGCTTCTACCCTTGCCCCAAATGCAATTCCAACAAATGTGGACCAGAATGTCGCTGCAGTAGGAAATGGGTTTATGATACAATTGAGACTGAGTCTGGGGATGTGATCAGCATGTTACCATTTATTGTCCCTGACTGATTTTCTGGTTTTTATTTGCATCTGAGCAAAGTTCTTCTTTCTTCTGATTTTATTAAAGTAAATCTTGGCTTTATGTGTTGACCCTAGTGAAGTGTCTCCAGTGGTGTTTGTGCTTCTTTACCACTACTATCCAGCACATTTAAACCTTCTCCATTAGGCACAAGTATGTATTTCATTCTTCTTACTTCTTGCCAGGATTGCGGATGCACCTAGATAGCTCCTCCTAAACCCTTTCTAAAAGTGAGGGTGTCTGGACTGCTGCGGGCAAGCAGTTTTCTCACCCTGGGAAGCTGAATCACATTGCTTGGAATCAGCTTTTTCTTACTAATTTCTTTGCCTGTGCATTTACTCAGGCATGTGGCAATCCTATCCCTTGGTGAACGCTTGTCTGCGCGTCTTTCCCTTCTGACACATTCATGCCTTGTCTACACGATGGAGGGCACATTGGAGATAACACTGCCCCTAACGCTGTCCTTTGAAACTGTCACCACTTTCCACCTCCCCCAGGACATAAGGAAGAGTGGAAACTGCTCTTCAATTCTTTCCTGTTGCCTAGTGCTACAAGACTGAAACCAACATGTTCAGTCAGCAAGTTTTTCAGCACATTGTGCACTTGCCTTGATTAGTCATTAATTGTAGTTAGAGGTAAATAGTTTGCACTTTTTTGCCGCTGGACAGAAGAAGTCTCCTCAGTTCCAGGAGTTTCCTCCTTACCGTGAGTCATGGCAAATTTGAAATACTGCAAGTTGTGTTAAGAGGTAGCTGTTCTTGTCCACTGTGGGCACTCTGTCTCCCCAGGAGCTCTTCAAGAAGTAAAATTAATTTGCAGTGAAAGTAAGGGGGGAGCCTCCCTTTGAAATAACCTCAAGATCTGAAATGGGCAGGAAAGTAAATGGGCTTTACTTTCTTTCCACTAACAGGCAAAGAATTAACAATTTGTGAAGTGGATTCCTCTGGATAAGGCTTTATGTTAAATCCTTGAGTAACATGATTAAATGCAGATTGGTGTAAATCTAGAATCCTGTAATTAAATTCATTGTTTGGTGTTGCTTTGTGGTTTTTAGCATGGATCTTGACCCCATTGCAATCATAGCTAAATGCAGAGATCAGGAGAGCTCCATCACTGACCTATTTATTGCAACTTTGAAAATAAACCTGAAAAAACAGCAGTGAGAGCCAGGACAAGGATGCTGAAACCAGGAGTGCACTGCAGAGGCAGTTCTGCTGTGGCTTGGGAACTGCTCCTCGCTGCTCCAGATAGTGATTCCGCCAACTTGGCTCTTCATTTCAAAGGAGCAGCTGACAGCACACAAGAAGTCTTATTTAGGGCAATTATCTGCAAAAAAAACAAGACCATGTCACCAGTGTTGATGGTGTAGCTTACTGGTACATGTATGTACATAAAAATAACACAGTGCCCTTGTCTGATAGCTTTTGTTATGCAATTACATAAGGCTATATTGGAGGACGTTTGCAGATGATTTTTAAATAAAATCACTACCAGAGAAAGGTGATGAGATTTCTTAGCCTCTTATGAAATTGGCTAGTCTTGAGATGACATTAGATCATCTTTTTACCTCTTAAGATGTAATTCTAAACAGAGTATGTTTTTGTGTTTGGAATATGGTTGCTTTAGAAAGCTAATGTTTAAAATGATTAAGGACAAACAGCTCAATGAACTGTTTCATGAGGTCTGTCACCTTTTCTTCTCTCTCCCTCTCCCAAAATATACAGGTTAAACGGCGTGTGACACTGTCAGTTGACTTAGCCTATCTGTTCCTTGTCCATGTGGCTGCTTTGCTGATAGTCACCAGTGATTCCCACTGTGGCTTAAGGAAAGATGAAAAACAGGTGCATATTAAAGTATAGACAGGCTAAAATACCATCTGCCAATCTCTTGCTTAAAAAATGATTCAATTTGTTTAATTTTAATTCACTATGCCCTCAAATTTATCCCTCTTGTCCTACAATCCATGCACATCTGGAAGGAGATATTCACCTTCTGCTTTATTAAATACTACATTTTTACTTTGTTACTACAGGGAAATCAATCTTACATGAATGAACAATGTGTGTCTGTATGATTTTTGTGCAGATGAGGATGGTTTTTCCCACCCAAACTCCCATTTGCATGGCCCTTGTCCTGTTGAGATCCATTTCAAATCCATTTTGGATTTCATTCCAAAGACTCAGCTGAGCAGCTCTGGCCATGTATGAATGAGCATGCAAAAGAGAAAGAATACCTGAGGCTTCAGCAGAGGAGTTAAGCAAGAGGCTGGGAGTTTGGAATAAGGCCCAGATATTTCAGTCGTAAGCTTAGACAACTGAATGAATCCTCCTGGGTTAACATGAACTTCTGCATATTGGTTAGGGGCCACTCACTCCCATTGCATCATTTTGAGAAAAATGAATCCAAACCGTTATTGAACTTAATACTCTACGTCAACATCTGTTGAGGTAAGAACTCTGTAGTTAATATTTGCTGGTGTCTGTGATCCACACAAACACAGAAAACCATAAAAAAAGAGAAATAATATACTTTGAACTCTTCTCTGGACAACTTTCTTGATCTTTTTAACACCTTTTACCGCCTCATTTTAACACCTCATGAGCACAGCTGGAGTTTATATATATATATCCAAACCAGAGTAGAACAGAGATTTGACTGACTTCAGTGAGAAAACTAGAAAAGCTTGACTAAAGAAGTATCAACCAGTATTTTCTGGATAAATATTTAAGTGAACATACCCATGGTAAATATTTGTGCCAAAAACATTAGTTGCTGTAGTTCTACTGAGTTTCTTAGCTAGTGATAGCAATACTGTTTGTAGCTTTTCCTTTGATGCATTGACCATGATCTTAAAACATTTTCAAATAAATTATGCGTGTTTCAGTGGACCTGTTTAATCCCATTCTATTTGGAAAACAGATATATCAAGTCTGAGCTAACTGCAACTTTAAATATTTGTTAGAGTATAATATTTGCATTTCATTAACCCTAGATTGTAATCTTGGCATGAACCATGGAAAGATCTGCTATCCTACTATTTCTAGAGGTAATGTATCTTTCTCCCGTCGCCTGGCCCTATAAACTACTGATCTCCTTCCACCTCTGCTCAGGTGCAAATGTATGAGCACTTGTGCCTTAAAGGATCATGAGTAAATTAAGGTCCGTTGCCCACAGCTGGATTTGCTGTGTGCCCATGGAGGTACTCGATTCAAGGGGGTGCACTGCGCAGCCCTGATTTCTGTTGTGAAGGGTTGTATCACTCAAATAATTTCATTCTCTTCACATGACTAGAGGTAAGTGTTCATGTATAAGCATAAAACAGCAAACTGTAATCCAGCATAGAGAACCAAGAAGGTGAAATCCCCCTGCCCTTACTCATTTCGAGCGGCATCTGACATTGCAAGTAGTCCTGTTGATTTTAATGAGATTACTCATACAGCAGGACACAACTAATGACATAGTGGCAAATTGTTTCACAGCTGTAAGAGTCATAGACAAAAAGTCACAGAGGAGTATTTATTTCTGATAGATGTAATACAACTGAAACACTTAAAATGCACTACACAAAAAAGTTATTTTCTCAACTAGATTTAAAGAGTCGAGGTAAAAGGCAAAATTCAATTCCTGCCACACAAATTTATTGTCTGTTAAATGCAACTGCTTAAGTCACATTAATTAGTTGTGAGTGAAATTTTATGTTGTTGTTTTATTGAATAGTAGGACAATTAAACAGTCAATACAGAGCGTCAGGGATATTGTACAAATCATAATCTGAAAGCTCAGTTGAAAGAGTTCAGTATATTCTTTTGTGTGTACGTTCAGAACTATGGAAATAAGGAAAAAATAACAGAGAAGAAGATGATAAAAACGGGGAAGGTTTGAGTGTGGACACAATGACATCACAAGTAACAAGTTGTGGAGTAAGGAGTGAATCAAAAAAAAAGCCAAGAAAATAGAGGAAATACTACACTCAAAGAAAACAAGTACCACAAGGATCTTCAGAGCACGTAGTCCTTAATGCTGGATAAGCTTTATTCACGTCTTTCTTCTCAGATATTTTTCTCTCTGTGCTTTGAAACTTCCAATAAAAGAGATTCCTCGACTTTCCTATGCAATGGATTACAATGCTTAACTAGCCTGAAATGGAAAGTTATTCCATAACTCCTAACTGTACATCCTTTTTATGCTCTCTACATTCAGAGGTTCTCCTCATATTCACAGAAGTATTTCAAAAGATTTTTTTCAAAAAGAAATGCCTAGACAAATTCTAGCTAAAGAGTTGAGTGATGAGAAAAGTCTGTAAAAGAAATCATTCTAAAATAATACAAAGGCTTGTCTGGTATTTGTGAAAGAATAGAATATACAGTTCAACTTCGGGAAAGGCTAACTCAAAGAGTCCAAGCTTTTCAAGGCTGTTTTAAAGCAGTTAAACTTGCATTAGAGGCTAAATTCTCTAAAGTCACTTAGTCATCGTGACTAAGACTTTGTCATAGCGTATGAGCAGATGAATCTAAAAGTCCAAACAACACTTCCATGTCTAAGAGGAATATTCTGAGTTGAAGAGATGGATAAATTAAGATAGTTGATAAAAAAAAATTAATTAAATGGTGTAGTATCATTAGCTCAGTGAAAAGCCCTATTATTCATACTTGAAGAACAAATCATGAATATACGAAGCAATAATAAATCAATGGATGTACAGGAAGTCACGAATTCTTAAAATTTATTTTTCAGAAGTAGAAATAATGCCTCCAGTTTTATGGGCCACTGCCTGAACATTACTCTTTTGTGACACTTCCATTATTCTGAAAGAAAGGCACTAGGAAAAGTTCATTTAACTGCACACTTGACAGCATGGGGTTAGGTTTAGCTCAGGTGGTTAGAGCATGGTGCTAACACCACCAAGGTCACGGGTTCGATCCCTGTGTGGGCCGCTTGCTTGAGGGCTGGCCTAAATGATCTCCAGAGGCCCCTTCCAACCTTACCGATTCCATGATTCTGCGTTGTCAAGCTGGCTTATCCAGCATCACCCTCCCGTCCGCCTTCAGCCTGGCTTTGAGCTCAGGTTCGCGCAGGGACGAAGGGACCCCCGAGGCCTCCGACCGACCTCCTGCGCAAGGCGGCTCCGGCTGAGCAGCCTGCTCGGGACCTGTCCAGCCACAAGGTTAATAGTCATCGCTCTGAATGTTCATTTGATGCAGCGAAGCGTGAAGGAAAACACTTTGAAACGGGAACGTGCAACGTAAAAACCAGAGGACTGGCAGCAGAGCTGAGTGGCACATCCAGTATCTTGAACCTGTCAGAACAAATAATTGCTCGGGCTTCCAGCCGCCCTGAATTCTCTCTGAGGGAGCTCTGAGCAGCAGGCTCTGCTGGCGCCTCCGGCAGCCCCCACGGGGCACCACGGGCGCCGCGGCGCCGCCGCCGGCCACGTTTCGGGGCGGTTTCGCCTTCGGCCAGGCGCGAGGCGCCGGTTCCCGCCCCGCCCCGCCCCGCCCGCAGCATCCCCCAGGGCGCCGCCCGCGCCCGCGGCGCGGCGCCGCTTGGCCCTGCCGGGCTGCCGTCGGGGGCGGGGCCGCAGCGGCAGCCATGGCGGCGCCCATCGTCCCGGAGACGGAGAGGTGCTGAGGGAGCGCGGCGGCGGGCCGGGCCGGGCCGGGGGAGGAGGGTGTGCTCGGCGTGGGGGCGCTCGGCGTGGGGGCGGGCCGGGGCCTCCCGCGGGCCTGACCTCCGCCTCTGCTTCCGCGCAGCATCCGCAGGGCCGTGTCGCTGCTGAACGCCGTGGCGCCGGGCCGCTTCCCGCGCCTGCTCTGCCGCCTGCTCCAGAAGCTGCACCTGAAGGTCGGCCGTGCCGCGGCGTCCGCGCCCCGTCCGCGCCCCGTCCTCCCGCGGCGTTTCGGGGTGCTGCCGTTTTATGACCCGTCTCCGTGTCCGCTCTGCGGGCCGCGTGTCGGGGCTGGCAAGGGCCAGAAACGCTGGTGCCGCCTGGCCCCCTGTGCTGTAGGGGAAACCAGGTCCTCGTTTCTTTGCACAAACTCCACCCCTGCTCTTGCGGGGTAGAGACTAAAAGCTCGTAATTTTTATTTTATCTTTTATTTTTAGGTTTTTTATTATTATTTCTTATCTTCTTAGGCCAAACTCATCCGTAGAACCAAGGTTAAAAACACAGTCCAAAACTCTTGTGATTTTTGTGATATTTTTGTCATCTTTACAGATGTTTTAGTTCAAGGTTTTTATTTTGCCCCATAGAAAATAAAATCAATTGTCAGCTTCACTGTAGAATACCAAAGGTCAAACAGATTAAATTTGTTTGGAATTAAAAATTGAAAGGGGAACTGTAAAAGAAATCTTAAAAAAGATGTAATTTGGTTGAAATTTTTTTTCAGTTTTATGAAATACTTTGCATTGTTCAGTATCAGTCTTTGTGTGTTCTCTTGTTTTGTGTTTAGATGAAATGCATCTATAGAGAGAAAGATTTATTTTTATATATATATATATAGAGAGAGAGAGACACACATACATACAAACATATAAACACACTCATACATATATATATATATATATATATAAACACACAAATTAGAAGTTAAAATATTTTAAGTTAGGAGTGTCATGAATAGAAAATACAAACTTACAGTCTCAGAATTATAACCTCTGATAAGGATTGTTTTGTTTATTTGATTGAATTACTGTTTTGTTTTCCCCCTACTAAAATTACTAGGTAGGATGCTACAGTTATTGCAGGGTGTTTTCCTTAGTTGTTTTGAATGAATAGTAGATCATTAGTAGCTGGAAAGTGTCACCAACTTACAAAGCAGATACTGAGTAGTTAAAAAGTAGCTGATCCCTATTGATGTGAGCTGGACTCCAGTGAATGAGCTAAATTGAAAAGACTAATCTCATGTATCATTCATTTGGCCTTTCCAAAGTATCTGACCCTAGGGCATGTGGAATTGCTGGAAAATTTAAATAAACCTACTTGGCTTAATACAGCAGATACTTGAATCACTAGCTGCTGGAAGAAAACGCAGGGTATTACTTCCATTTTAATATTTTAAACATTGTGACTGTTGAAGCTTTTGTGCAGTTGCATCATTTTGTTTATTCTGACAGCTCATTTTTCTTCTTTTGTGTAGCTTTGCAATCTTGGATTACTGAGTGGTCTAAATATGGTGCTTTGATGCCTGTAGCATATATTTATTAATAATTATACCTTAAAAGATTACTGTATCTATTTTTAAGTTACTATTTATTGTAAGACAATAAATATGGTTACTTATATTTAAACATACAGTACATTATTTTCTCAGTAATGTTTAATAATACAGTACACTGTAGATTGTATTCAAGATGACTTTCAAGAACAACATAAGTTATTTTATTTCTTTTATAACTACATGGACAGTTTTCAAAACAGAATTGAAGAAGCTAAAATTTTGCCTTCTGTTTTTGGGGGAAGTGGTTCTGATTTGAGTAGTGCACTACTTAGTCTTATTTTTATTTATAAAAGGATATTGCAGATAATCTGATATAGTCCAAAGATTGCTTAGTAGCTTTCAGGTACAGTTATTCAAGTGCAAGGAGAAAGCATGTTCTTGTGATGCATTTTAAAAATTTTATTAGAAGTTCCCAATACTACTTGAAGTTCATTCTGATTTCCAAGAAAATAAGTCATATTGTAATTTTCTGTTGGAAGGGGGATTTCCTTTGTTGTTTCTATTTAGAAACAACTAGATAACCATTATGCTTGTAAAAACAAGAGAAGGCTTTTGTTTCGGCAAATATGTTTTTGGTGGCTATATAGAATGTTAGGAGTAACCATTTTTGTACTTCAGGCTGAAAGCAGCTTCAGTGAAGAAGAGGAAAAAAAGCTTCAAGCAGCTTTTTCATTGGAAAAGCAGGATCTTCATCTAGTTCTTGAAACAATATCATTCATTTTGGAACAGGTACCTGTTTTTTTTTTTTTTTTTTTTTTTTTTTTTTTTTTTATCATTATGAATTGGTAGATTTTTTTTTTAATCAGGTTTTAGATTTCAAAAATACAAAATTCAAGTTAAAAAGATATTCCTAATGTACTCTGTATGTTTTGATGACTTGATTTTTGCTACTTTTATTTGCGTATTTTACTGATTTGAATTGGACTAACTATATTTGTGGAGTGACATTCCAAGTAAATATAGATAGTGGAAACCAACTTTGCATGACTGCGAGAGAAATACTGAAAATTATGAGATACTGTCTTTCCTTTTGTTAATTCTAAGCAATTTCTCCATGCATTTTTTTAAAACTTATAAGAAAAATATTTGCATTATTATTGAGCCACATAACGCAGCTCTGGTATTTGAATGAGGAGGTGACTGCATGGTGTAGTAGACTGCATGGTTGAAAGATGTTTTCTGTTTCTCCTGTGGTTAGCCAGTAGTCCACCACTCAGATGAAAAGCCGAAGTATTACACAGTAAATGTGGTAACCGAAGAAGTCTGGGCTCTTTCTTAAATGATCACAACAGGAATCTTATCCATTCATTTCCATACAAGTGTAGCAGGTGTATTCTGTGCATTTTTAAAGGTCTTGTCAGGACATGTATACTAACTCAGATAGGTCTGTTGTGGGATTTGTATTTTTATTTTTTCTTGCCGGTTTTTGAGCATATGTTTTTTTGCTTCTTTATCTGATGTAGAAAACTTTTTTTTTAGTGAAAAATGCACATGGCAGTTTGTCTTTCATTTACTTTGTTAGCATATATCACAGAATTAACAAGAAAATGAACTACACAGACCTCCCTATACCTCCTAGCTGTAAAGTCTTAAAACTAAAACTGAGGTTGTATCCAGCCTGGAATTCTGATTTTTCATCTCAACCGAACAGTAATGTACTTATCTTCACTTCTGTTATTTTCGCTGGACTGCTTCATTTATACAATTATTGGAGATGAATAGAAAAAGCAGTTGAGGCTTCTCTAGGACTTGTATTTCTTTTGCATAAGAAAATGAAAGGATAAATAGTGTCAATCTAAAGAAGATTCCTGGTTGGAATAAATCATATATAAGGACTCTTATGTTCTGCCTGACAGACATCATCTCTCCAGAGTACCTGCTTGTTCTGTCAGAGCGTATTTTTAACAGCCTTTTGATCTGTGGTCATACCACAGACAACCTAAGATGACTGCATGTTTTTGTTCCATGCTGTGTAGTTTTGGTTTGTYCCCCCCACACACACTTCTTTTTCTTTCCTCTCTGAGTTTGATGGTGTCCTGGCCTGAAAGGAGAGGCCAACATGTGACACGGACTGCTTATCACCAAAATCAATACTTATATAGAGGTAATAGCTAACTCACCTTTCTTGGCAAACCATCTGCCTTGTAGAATATTATCTTATAGTTAAAGGTTTCTTGAACAGCATGAATTTGGAAACGCTGTCCTTTCATTCTTCATGATCTCAGTAGACTGCAAAGCCCCTTTGTCTGTAGTGACAACTGCTTTGGCGTTACCTGCAGTGAAAACATTGTACTGTTACTCAGATTCACCTATGTGTTTTTCATAATCTGTCCTTCTTGAGAGGAATCGTTTGTAATATTATGCTCACATAGAACTGGGATAGGTGTACCCATCTCTTCTCAGTCAAAGGGTCGAGGTGAACAGAATCTTCACTAGCGATACTACTGGGAGACTGCAAAAATCTTGTGAGAGTGTGGAGGCTATCTGTGGTGGAATGTATCTGGCACAACTCATAGAACATTACTTCTATAATAGCACTTTTTTTTTTTTTAAACAGGCAGTCTATCATAATTTGAAGCCTGCTGTACTGCAACAGCAGCTGCAAAGCATTCACCTGGATCAAGACAAAGCAGAAGCATTTGCCAGTGCATGGGCAGCTGCAGGTCAAGAAACAATTGAAAAGTTCAGACAGAGGGTTTTGACCCCTCAGAAGGTAAACATTTTTCTCAAAGAAAGTAAAGCTGTATAGCTGTGTTTTAAAGCAAGGAATTTAAATTAAGATGCAAACTTCATGACAAGCCAAGGTAACAAAAACATGAAAGAGGATACCCAATAGATTATGGATAGATGCAATCAGAGGCAATTAAGTTCCATTGTCTTGAAGAGATATTATATGTTAGCTGAGCTCTAACTGTTGGAAGTTAACTATACTTGTGCTATTGGCAATGTGACGTAATATAACCTAAATATCATTTGTAGATGTTTGTGAACATGCTTTACAGTAGCACAAGGATAAAACGTGCGCATGGACAGTTGCAGTGTTTTGGCTCATGGGTAGCAATTTCTTAATTCTCTGTAACTAAAGTGTGTCTGAACTCCCGTATTTTGTAATCTGGTTGGATAGTGCATTCTCTAAGATATCTTGGAAAACTTCTCTACTGTTGCATAATCTCATTTCATATGTGCCTGTTAACTGTTAAAATTCTCTTTTGATAATATGCTGTAGAAGACTGGCCTGTTGTGTCTTTAGCCATGAGTGTTTACATCTGAGCAGGTATTAGGAATCGACAGAAGGATGTGTTACAAGCCTTCACCCACATAGGAGGTGTACACAGAACATACCAATTTCAGAGTCAAATGGTTCAACAAAATTGTGCAAGACTGACTTTGTTATTCCTGCATTATTTTATCATTGCCATATATCTTATCCTGATAAGAATTAGTTTATTTTCATGGTTTGGTTAGTAAAATCTGCTTGCAGAATAAGCTGGATATATAAGGAACATGCAAAACACTGGCAAAAACAGAAAATTGAATTTGTAGCAGCAGATTTTAAACTTTTGGGTGTAAATGCACATTTGGAGAAGATGAGATAACCTCTGGTAAAAGCTAAAGATATTTAAACTCAGTATTGTGTAAAATTTTGCAGTTTTAAGCACACAGTTTATAAAACTACAGTGTGTGCAATTACACTAACTCATGAGCCAAACTAAGTAGGTGACTGGTAGTGTAGGTACACAAAAATCAGTCACTCATGACCCTGTGGCCTTTTGCCTTTTTGAAATAATATTTACCACTGCCAAGCACAGAAGTCTCAAAATTTAAATGCTAAGAGATCTGATGAGAATATAGGTAAGTATTCCTTTCCTTTAAAGGAGGCAAGTTGTTTGAAAATCAAGAGAAATTACAGAAGGTTATGAAGCTAGTTCTTCAGAACTGCCTTCTGTTTATGCGCACATACACTATATTCTGAAGATACATTACAAAGCAGCTGTCTGAGAATTTTCTCTGTGTGCGCTATGCAGTGAGCCGATTTGCTGCTGGCTCCTCAGTGTATTGAGAAACTAATGCAAAGCTAATACAAACACCTTCGATCGTCACTTGTTCGGAGTACGTATGCTGAAATTAGTATGGTGTACATCTGTGGTCTTTCTATGAGCTTGTTTGGAGGTGACATTGCTTTATTTCTATCTGTAGTTTTGTACAAGTCCTGCAAAATACAATGCTTCTCATGTGCATTAGGGTTTATGTTTCAAGATTCTCTGTGGCTTCACCACTATCTAATACATAGTGGAATTGCATTTTGCTACATCTAGTATAAAAAAGCTTTAAACTGTACTTTGTAGTTAAGCTTGCCAGAAAACAACTCCTGCAAAGTGCCATAGTGAAATTTATTTGTCTTTCAGTGTGAAAGCAGGTTTAGTTACAGGTGTGTGCTTCTACATACACTTAAGTGCCATCGTCACTGATATTTTTTACGAGCCTGGATGGCTAGCTGGGTTGAGTGTGAATGTAGCTGTTAAGGACTTTCTCAGTTTGTTTCAAAAACCTGTAAAGTGAGGAAGATAAGACTGAGGGGGGATCTTATCAATGTGTACAAGTACCTGAAGGGAGGGTGTCAAGGTGATGGGGACAAACTCTTCTCAGTTGTCCCGTGTGACAGGACAAGAGGCAACGGCCAGAAATTGAAGCACAGGCAGTTCCACCTGAACATGAGGGGGAATTTCTTCCCTGTGAGAGTGACAGAGCACTGGACCAGGCTGCCCAGAGAGGTTGTGGAGTCTCCTTCTCTGGAGATCTTCAAGGCCCGCCTGGACGCAACCCTGTCTCACGTGCTCTAGGTGACCCTGCTGAGCAGGGAGGTTGGAGTAGATGATCTCCAGAGGTCCCTTCCAACCTTACTGACTCTATGATTCTATGGTTCTAAAGACTTAATCCCATAGAGAGTTCTTCCTCAGCCAAGGAGTTAAATCAGAACTAATCACAGAACTAATTGCTGAATAAAGTATTTTTCAGCTAACATTACACCTAAGCAGAGAATGTTAAAAAATGAAATGGGGTAATGGAACTTACATAGTTGATGTCCTATGAATACAGTAAATGACTGCATGATTCTTCCATTATTTGCTCTTATAAACAATTGCATAATACTGCATATTTTCTGAGGCTTCTTTGTGTACCTCGAGGAATGGGGGAAAAATACTCCCTTATTCATGGATATATTGTTCTAGTAGCAAACTTGCTGTAAACTCTCATCAACATCTCTGGAATTAAAGTAAAAAAGGTTGGAACCTGAAAGATGTGTAGAAGTAATATTTAATTTTAGATGTTAGGGGTTTTTTAAGATTGATTCTGAGACTAAATTAATTTCTTTGTTTAAAAGAAGAGATGTGTATCTAGTTATTAATACTCCGCAATATGTGTAGGTGTATGTAACATTTTTAAAAACAATTGATCCTATAAATGTGCCCTGTGTATAGGTAATTTACACATTTACTTGGTTACATGGCTATATATATATGAAAAAAAAGGCATGTGAGGAAGTCTTCATGATGCATGGAGTTCCTGATTTGTACCATTAACTTCTGTCATAGAAGCGATATTATGTACAAATTTCTACCGTGCTATGTTTCTGTTAATTGCCAAGGAAATATGACAATTCTGTTGCATAATTGCCAATAACATAATCTGAAAAGGTATTTTTTTTAAGATGGTTTATTCATGCTCTGTATGTATCTGAAGTTGGATTCACAATGATACTTTTTTTTGTCAAGAGTATATCTTTTAGTTTTGTTAGAGATCCACATCTCTGTTTGCAAATTCAATTTGCAAAATTTGCATATTCAAATCTCTGTTATCTCTCTCTCTAGTGCCCTGGCCAATAGCTACATTGGGTTGAAAAACCAAATCGAATTTCAGTGCTACAGAACAAATATTTCCCAGAGTAATGATTGGGCAAAGAATAACAGTTTTTCTCTGAGATATTGAATGCTAATTCTGCCTTTTGGAAGGAATATGTATGTGGTTTTTTTTTTCTTTTTTCTTTTCTGAACTTAAAACCTTCAGTGTAAGTACTGGGTTGACCATGATGTTATTGTCTCAGGAGAGACGAATAAAAACTACAGAGTGAAATTAAGGCTGTGTTTAATAGCATTTATTTTCTTAGTTGTCATTTTTTTTTTCACTGAGGTATACTGTCTTCAGCTGTCCAAGGGTTTTAATTATGTATTGTCTCCTGTTGCATTAATTTGTTCTGTGAGTCTTTATTCATATCCCTTTTTGTATATAATTTCTGCACTATAATACAATCAGTCAGTTGGAATGATGGTATTTCTCTTTATTTTCTCTGCAAAGGAAAGCCAGCTGAATTCTCATGGCTATTTTTTTCATTGATTCTATTGTCCTCTTAACATGTGGTTTTTTTTTTAATGTTCTCTAAATTTTTTTCAGTAACTGATGTGAAGCTGTCTTTTAAAAGAACAGTCAAGCCAAATTCCTCATAGACTTCTTGGACTGGAAAACTATTCATGGTGTCTTTAAAATATATTTAATTTAAAAAGATCTAGTTCTATGTTGCCAGGCAAGATAAGATTTTTTTTATAGCATTCGTGCAGTGTTACTTAATATAATGATGAGTGGGAATGCATCTAGTGAAATTACATACCTAAAACTCTTGACAGAGCTGTCAATTCTGTGTCTTGTCTGGCTGTTTGAACCCATATGGGAAAAATTCTAAAGGTAGTTATCTCAGAAATTGGTCTTCTTGCTGAGAGGTTATATGTAATGTGAATATACTAAAATTCCCCTGTGCTGAACTGTGGCAAATCTATTGAAATACTCTCTGAAACATTCTAAAGTTGTTATGATGAGAAAAGAACAGAATTGGGGCTATATAAATATTTACTTATCTGGAAGATTTCTGGTATCAGGAGAAATATGTGACTGATATTCCTCCTTATTCTGCAAAGAGAAAGCAAACATCTTTCAGTTTCTTGTTTGTTTTTGTTCGATTTGTCGTTCTTACAGTGACTAATGGGCAACAGTGAGGATGGATGTCTTCTCCATGGGCATTGTCACAAGGCAGTGTGAACCAGCTTGCGTTATCTGATGCCCTCACAGATGGTGACAAAGAATATGACTGTTTAAAGATATAATAAAAATGTAGTTTTATAGCTACTGAGAATTATTTTAATAGCTAGTTACGGCATGACCAAATCTGTTTAATCTTCTGCTTACCCAACTTTACATTAGTAGTTATTTTCATTATTTACAGTTTTTAGGTATTCAGTATCCCTGAAGTATTCTTATTTTGATTTACTGATCATTTTTTTCTTAAGAGTTTTTTTCCTTACCCCTTTCCATTCCCCACCAAGAAAGTGTAAATGAGAAAGGTTAAAAGAAGTTATGTTTCAAACATGTTTAAAAACATCTGAAACCTTTGTTTTGTTCCTGCAGACAAAATAGCAGAATTTAAGGTTTGAAAGGCATTTGAAAGGAATTTCTAGGGTTATTTTTTGTGATTAAGAGATGTTTTTGCCTTATTTCTCATTAAAGTTTGTCTAACTTCATCTTGCAGCCTTTGGATTTTGCTGTACATTTTTCTACTTGATAAAAGAGCTAAAGAATTATGAGAAATCTTTTTAGTGTAAGTGCGCATAGACTGGTGCATATTTTCACTACATTTTACCTGACATTCTGTGTCCGTAAATTTCTCAGAGCTTGAGTAGAACGATACTTTTTTACACTAAGCGAATCTCTAAATATATTAGGGTATTGGAAACTTGAATGTTGATTCTAATGTTTGTCATATATTCCTGTTCTCTTTGCTATCAAGCTAGCTGCTTTTCATTTAAAAATACTTGTAAAGATGAAAAATTCCAGCAACTAAAAATAGGGAGACATCTTTTGAAGTTTAGCACTGGATTTCTGTACCAAATCCATGTCATACTACTATTGTTTCTTCCCCTGTGAACTGTACTGGTACTTTTTGGTGTGTTGCTGTCTCTTTTTTAAATTCAAAGATCTAAAAAATGAGTTTTCTTGTTATGGGTATTGAATTCTGCAGTCTGAAAACTGTCACTTTATCTGGCATACATGCTAGATGAGCCTTGCTAAAGAGTAATATGACTTAATCATTGCAGACAAAAATAGTAAATCAAACAAAATTAATACTAATAATACACTAGGAGAGAGCCATTCCTGGATGAAGAATCCAGTTAATTTTCTGTCTTCACCCAGTAAGATGACTTTAGATATGTAATTTGTGCAGATTTTCCTTTTAGAATGGAGCTTCAGTCTGTATTTCTGTTTTTAAAATAGTAAAGTCTTAACAGTCAAATCCCTTCTGAGCAATAATGGAAGTACTGGCTTTTTGTCTTGCTTTACTTGCTTCCTCTAGAGGTAATTATAGCTGAAGCTCCCGGTTTACAAAGTTGAAACTTGCTGCTGTTCATTTTGGTTTATTTTCTAGCTCTTAATGTCACTGGTGTCATGCGGGAGAGTTGTGTTGAAGGATCTAAGATGTGCAGAGCAAACCTGAGATGTGCCCAGTGGCTCTTCCCGGCTCCCCTATCCCGCTCAGCAACGTCTGAATGGGCCCGGACAGAGTGAAGGTGAAAGCTAATGGTTGAATGTGAGTGGGATTTACAGACGACTGGAGTTTGCTGGGCAGTGAGGACGGTAGTACAGGCCAGATGGTTGGGAAGAAGGTCGTGAGTGGACAGGGGAGGTGGATCTACTGAGAAGCCAGAGTCTGGATGCAAGGCAAGGAGATAGAGGGAGAGGCAGCAGTGGTTAATGCCATTGAAAACTTATTTTGAAAGCAGTGTTTGGATAGTTCAGAGTCAGATGTTTGGACAGTTTGAAGTCAGATCTCCAATAATGGGAAAGAAAATTAGTGAGCACTGTTACACCGCACCCAGACTGTTTAATCGTTTGTCTTTCAAGCAGGTACTGATTAATTGGAAAATTAAACATCAAGATTGATTGTTTAGAGTTCTCAGTAGAGAGATAGAAACTTAAAAATGTCTTATAAAAATTCAGTATTCAGTTGGAAGGATGTAAATATTCCTTGGAAAGGGTATAATTTATTTCTGTGAAAAGCTAGCAGTTTCACTGCAGATTTCCTTTTTCATGGAACAGTTGTTAAAGTAAGGCTTTTTTTTTTTTTTTAAAAAAAAAAGCAACATCTAGGCATATTACCAGAGTTTCCTTTAAAGATGTTCATGCTGCCTTAATACAAGTAAGTAGCAATAACTAAGAGTAGACATTGATGTGTTAATACCAGTCATCTCCCTGCACCCCCAGTGCTAGGCATTCATGTCCATAGGAAACTAAACTGACTCTTGTTTGATCTAGGGCTTACCTTACAGGAAACAATCTCTTGCCAGTTAAAAAAAAAAATTCTAGTGACGAAGAATCTACCTGCAATAATCGGCAATTTTTTCCTGTAGCTGGTTGCATTCCTCTTTAAAATGTGCACCTTTTTCTGTTTTAATATTTGTTTGCTATATTGACCACACTTTGGCTTCATCCTAATGGTATCTGCTCTGCGCTAACAGTCTTCTATTAAGCTAGGCAGGAGAGCTCTTTGAGAAGTTCAGTCAGATACAGTTTCTCATCCTTTTCTTGGCCTCTTGTGTAAACCGTCTTCAGGTATCATTACAATGTTCAGCAAAAATGATGTTATCGTGACTTTTGATTCCCCAATGCTGAATGGGCTGATGGAGAGCTGAACTGGGATCTTAGGCTGCACGTTTTACTGAGCAGCCTTCATGGAACTGGTTGGGTGCCGTCTTCTAGTTTTACGTTGCTGTGATTACACAGGTCTCAAGTTAGAATAGCACATTGTAGACCAATGTTTTTAATGCACCTTTCATCCTCTGTCACCCGTACCAAGCTGGCAGTTAATTACTTCTGTATATAGGTTTACAATACCCTTTAGAAGGGTGCATTGAAAGGTATGTGTGTATGCAGCTACCATTTAGTATACGTTTTGGCTAATTTGATTGTTGAAAGATGAGGAAAAGAACCCCCTCACTTTTAATATGCCAGAATTCCAGTTGATTTTCTTTTACTGCAATGAAATAGGGAAGGCTTGCCCTTCAGAGGAGGGGGAACGATGGGGGTCGCCCTTCCAAAAAACTAGCGTGACGGAGAAGTCGGTCATACTCACATCCTGGTATTCGTAAAGGTTATTTGATTAGAACAGCTAAAATAAGTGTCTTGTAAGTGGAAAAAAAATGCACTTGAAAGATTGTTGTGTTACAGGTGATTTATTTCCTCAAAGTATTTTGTTAGTTGAAAAGCATTCTTAAATGTTTTGTGTCAGTGGGATATGTGCTATTGTAATCATATGAGAAAGGGATTTGCTTAAGATGTCTTTCATATCCCATTATCTCTCACTTCACTATTCATAACAGCTTCAGTGACAGTAATACTCCAGATGTCTTCAATTATATAAATAACTATGTCAGGTTCTTCAGGGAAATGTTTTCACCTTTAAAGTTGGACCATTCCTCTGAAATTAGAGGGAAGAAATAGCTAAAATGAGTGAATTAGTTTCTAGGTTAAAACAAAAGATTCTAATTTCATTTGTTAATATGTGATTTAAATAGTTTTTTTTCATCTGTAATTGTTGCCATTGGGAACAGAATAGGTTCATTTCTAAAATACCCATGGGAAGAGACATGTGTTGTTCAACTTCCCTATTACTGCATTCAGCCACATCATGTAGTGCATGTTCTAAATCTCTCCGGCTCTGTCTTTAAAATATGTGGCAGTTTTTGTCTCTACTGGTTCAGTTAGAAAGTAGTTCTTGAATCTTATTTCTCCAGCTATTGTAAAACTACTTTCTGAAGCACACATGGTTTTTCCTTCAGGCTGCTCTCTTTTAATATATAAATAAGCTGTACTGTTACATGATCTCCTATGGAGTTAATTATTTTTAACTTTCTAACAGTAGAAGTTTAGAATTTGGAATCTTAAATTATGACTATTTACTTGAACTCACAATCTAAAGCAGCCTTTTAACTAAGTGGGCCTTCCAGCATTGATGTAGTGAAGTTAAGCTTACTTGTAAGAGTAGTTGTAAGTAAACCGTAAATGTTTCTGTAACATGCTGATAAAATCATCCCCTATTTGGTAGATGAGGAAAGTGTGATTCTGGATAACGTTATAATATGCCACTGCACATGCAGGTTTATTTTATTTTCATATAGGAAAAGCTTTATAAAAACAAGCAGAGTTTTTTTTTTCAGACTTTGAAAGGCATAATCTCATGTGCAATACCATTTAAGTTGTCACAAATATTGGTTCATTTTGAACTGAAAGGCTTCTCAAAATAAGGATTAAAATATTTAAAGTCAAAAGAAGTGAGCCTAAATACCAGTGGAGCTTGAAACTTTTACGATACCTGTGAAGAATAAGTCAACAAAGTTCTTTTTGGCATTCTATTTCTATTATATAGTTATTAAAAATATCACAACAATGAAGTCAATTACACTGCTTGAGCGTATCTTCAAATTAATCAGCATGTCTGTGAAGGAAAGTAATTAGAAGTGCAAGTAAGTTACCTTAAAATGGCTCCTTGAGTTGAGTTAAGGAGAGCTGGATGTTAGTTCTCTGCTGTACAAATATAAAACAGCATTTTGTGCTTGAAACCAAGAATAAGAATTTTCTTGTTAATCAAGTCCTTTAGCATCACTAATACCAGAAGAAGTAGTATTGCTAGAAGTAGTCTCAGAGCTGTGCCTGAATTTGAATTTTTAAAAGAGATATTACGATTTATTTTAAGTTTTGTTCAAGTTAGCAATCATCTCACTAGAGGCCAATTTGACTGGACTGATAAGCTCATTATGAACTAGATCAATAAGATTTAATATCATATCCCATTAATTTCCTTAGCCTGTTTTTCTTCTCAATATTCACATCAGCATGACCTAGTTACTTTAAAGCACACGTCGATTGGCTTTTGATTCTGGCTGTGGACCAGAAGCTCAGTTTGCTTTAAATTTCTAATCAAGCTATACCACTTACGTTAAAAAGCTTCAGCAGTTCCATAGTAACTTCAGGGTAATGAAAACTTTTTCCTTCCTAAAAAGGATTTTGGTTTTGTTTTGTTTTAAAACAGACAAGCAAGCAGACGGCGACTGACAATGGAAAAATCCCCCTCTCATGCAGCAGTGGAAAATGATGCTCAGAATAGATCCTCCAAATATCATCAAAATTATTTTAAAATGGGGTTGTGATATATTTGGTTTTCAGACATTACCAAGTGTAATGTAAGGAGCCCTATGGCAATACTGAAAACATTAGTAGTAATAGTAAGCTACATAAAATGGGATGTTTGCGTGCGCTGAGTGTTCCTTGCCTGTGGTGGACTGACTTAAGCTTTTTTCCTTCTAGAAACATAAAATTACAGAACACTGCTATTAATTTAGAATTACTTCTGTATTGCCCACCCAGTCAAACTTGTTAACGAGTATTCAGTCCAGAAATGTTTTTCTTACTTTAAGATGAAACTCTTAATGAATTTTTTTTCTTGTTGCCTGTTAAATGGTGATAAGCGTTTTTATCTCTCACTGTAGAAATGTATACAGTCGTTTGTTTATCTGGAATTCTAAAAATGGATATGCAAAGATCTTCGTAATCTTTCTTGCAACTGGTTAATCTATAGCTACTTGTTGAATAATGCCAAGTGTGGAACACGGATTAACTGCGTTTGCGCGTGTGTCCTGAATCATATCAGAACCCTTTTAGTCTTGAGTTAACCAAAAACTCATATTCTAAAATGGTTGTATGTGCAGAAATGAAATACATATTATTTAATTCTATTTTTGTACATGCAGATATGAAATACATATTATTCTATTTAGGGAAAGCTAGCTGTTCTGGAAGCAGCAAGTCTTGTCAAGGGAATGGAGCTCAGGCATCAGAGTGAAATAACTATAGCTTCATAATATGTTAAAATCGAGATGTGAAGTGATTGGCTGTTCCATAACTGTCTAAATGTCTGGCTGTTGTAAAAACTGTGATCATGTTGATTTTTATATATTCAAGCAATTTTTCCATGCTGTAATTCTTACTGGTTCAGTATTTTATTTACTGTGACTCTTATTTTCTTCTGATGTCACTACTTTTAGTGCTTTTTATCGGACAAATAGATGCCAAATTGTGGATTATCCACAGAGGAAAAATAGTAGTTTGCATGGTACTTTGGCATTCTGCTTGCATCGTACTAATGCTCTAGTAGGCTCTTCATGTTGTATCGGTGAGTTTTGAGGGAAGTAGTAATGATTTTCTGCCTTTCCGCTGATGATTCGTTATGATATTGGATGACCTTCTGAGAGTTTCACCTTCTGGAAGCAGATAATTTATATGAAACTTTTGTTTTCTGCTTAAAAACAAGCTTGTAGTCCTCATGGCTGTAGAGAGAGTAAATGCCATCTCAATGTATTTCGAAGACCCAAATTTGAAAAATAAGCCCTCATGCCCTGCTCCAGCACCTACTAAGCACTTAAAGCCCATTTTCCTCTCCCACCTTAAAAATGTTGGGCACTGCTTCAGAAGTTTTGGTTGGCTAAAACTGACGGTATTGGGAGAGACGTTTTAGGTGTTTGTGTGTTCTCTGAAATTCTACTTCCACTTTGTTTTCTGTCTTCTCAGTGTTCCCACTTCCTTTCTTTTCCCAAATTTAGCTGCTTAACAACATTCTCTTTTTTATTGCCAGTTTGTCGATGACTTTGGTTCTGTTCTCTGTCCTCAAGTTGAGGCCCCGCTGTATCTCTCTCCTGGACCTCCAGCCTTCCTTCACTCTCAAAGCTGCGGTCTGTCCTTTCTTCTGGATTTCAGTGGACTCACTGATGAATGGTTAATATAATAGTATGTAAAACACAAAGAGCATTAAGTGGTGAGAGAAATAGAGTTTTGTGGGTGTTATTCTGTGGGCTATGTGAAATCCTGTCGTGTTCGGAGACCTTGCATGAAGTTCATATCAGATAAACTGTGAAAGATGGCTCAGTGCTTACAGCGTGCGTGGGCCCTGTGCCATGTGTGGCTTTCATGCAAACATTTTACCATAGCTAGTTAGATTACTAATGATTTGCTTGTCCTAATGTATAAAATGCTGTGCTCTTCTGCTTTGTATGGAAGGTATTTCAGTGAAGAGGACAGTAGGGTTGAGATTTAAGGAAAGAGGATGGAGGATTACAGGGGTAATCTAATTTAAAGCTTCCCCTGTCTTAGTTGCCCTGGATCATTTGCCATAGTGATCACGGAACAGACGTGAAAGATTTTCATTCTTTCTTACTATTGGTTTATTTAATTTTTCCCTCTCCTTATTTTCCAGCTTGCCTCCTCCCCTTTTTTTAAACATAACCCTGAGGTTAAGTAAGTGTCAGAGATATCAGTGAGAAGTTGCAGAGTTAAWTAGTACATTTCCAACTGTATTTATCATTGCAGTGACAAGGTAGCTTTCCTTAATATTGCTTGCACATTTCTAAACTGCTGAYAAGAAGTTGTAAAAAGACGCTAAAGGTCTACAATAAATAAAAGTACGGCTTTATTTTCATGCTAGTTTTAGAGAGACTATTTTCCCCTCCAGTAAATGCTTTTCATGTAAGTGTGAATGTTTTCACAAGTTCTGGCACTAGAAGAACTCTCCCCAWCGTTCTGTTTTCTATGACCTGTATTATATCAGAACTGGAAATAATTTAACAATTCTTTAACTGTTAATAATTTAACACTCCTCATATCTTCTGAAAAACTTAGCCTTAAAATATGTACCACTTCATGGCTACCAAATACAGTGCCTTGACAAAAACACTGTGAAGAAACAGGTCTCCACTCTAAAAAGGTTAATTGATATTTCAGAATGTCGAATGTCTTCTAAGTAAACACAACTATGGCCAAACATATGTTCTAATTTCCTTTCACAAAAAGAGACAGGCAGACCATTTTGAATCCGTGGGCAGTGTGCTATTGGTTAATCAAAACTTGTTCTCATATGGCTATATTTAAAACAGAAAAGACACAATCATATARAAGAACAAAGGAATTTTAAGGTAAAGCAATATAAAAAAGTTATGGCTGCTATTCAGTTACAAACTCAGACCACTGTGCTGCCACAGATATTGTTTGTTCTGAGCCCTCTGTGATACTCCTGGATAGATGTAAGTTAGCAGTGAAGTAGAAGTCAAAAATTTGAATCTTCTCACTTCTGATGGTTTGTTYTTCATGTTATGCACAATGCACTGTTTAACAGCTAGAGCAAAGTCTTGAAAGTCTGTCTTCCCACAATAATGTTTTTGTCTCTGCTGGCATTATTTTATAATCCTGGATAAGATGCCAGCCTCTCTAACCTTAGTTTCCGTATTAGTACGATGAAGTGTTTAAGGCATTGATTTTTTTAAAGAAAGAGGCCTTTCAAAGTTGAGGAGCTCTCGGCTGGAACCCCAGTGACTGCAGTGCAAAGAGCCATCAAATTYCAGAGCTCACTCGCCATCTCCTCGTTTGGCCTTAGTGGTTAGATGGGTACAGATGTTTCATCAAAATAGCTAGTACTTTCTTTTGTTGCCTGCTTTGGACTGCTCCYGCTGCCACTCTGTTATCCATCATTTGGTTCTTTCTCTGTTGCAYTGAAAGCTAGAGTGAGTCAAGGTCCTGAGATCTCTATTGTTGCGTGGACTAGAGAAACAAAAGTGTACTTTATAATTTTGATAGTTTTGTTGAAGTTTGTGGAGAGAAAAATGTTTTCCAGGCTGTCTCATTCTGGCATGATTTGCTGGTGTACCTAGAAAGATTTGAGGTAGTGTAGMTACTGGCCAGAACAAAGGTTTGACGGATTCATCTGTGCTTATTGTGATCAACTTATCAACGCTTTTGCAGAAGYGACTGCTCTTTTGAATTGTGCGATACTTCTAGGTGGGGTGGCGTGGGGAATGCCCTGTTATTTTCATCAACCAGTGTGTAATCAGCTTAGAAGGAATCAGATAACTGACCAAATATTAATCTACTTTTAGGATTTACAGTATTTGTCTTTAAAACATCTTTARTCTGTGTGTATACTGTTCTTAGAGAGATGCCCACCACAAAGTGCACTAGAGTATATTTACCGCATTTARCTGTGCCAGTTTCTCTGATGTAAGCATGCTTTTCATTGATTTTAATTAATGTGTAAACTGCATTATTTTTACCACAGAGCGAAGCTCTAATRGTGACATTTTTTGCAGAGCAGCTAGTAGACTGCAGGTTGATGTGCTAAATTTCTTCACACTGTCTTGTACTTGTAGCTGTATGCAAAGTCAGTCTGAGATTGCTGTATGTTTTTCTGTTAACCGTGTCTGCATTTGGCTAAGTTCTCTAACCATCTTGGTGGCTAGTAGATCATGATACCTACTTTTTCTGTTTGTATACTTGGTCACATAACTTACAATGTTCATTATGTAACTGGCRTATTATGTTTGCAATATACAAAGTGTATGCAAGATATTATATATAAAGTGGTACARTTGTATATAAATGGTATAGTTGTAATATATTTTGTAAGCTCCGTCTTTGAGCTGTGCCCGTGTAAGATATTTACCACCATTCACTACCTGTCCAATCCCTCATCTAAAGATTACTGTCGCTGTAGGAGACAGCATAAGTACTTGCTTCTCTGCTGTTCTGTTCACAGCCTAGCATCTCTGGGGGGCTTTGTGCTACTGATGATTTTAACTGAATTGTTGGTCTGCAAGAGGTTTTAACTGATCTGTGGCACACTTGCATTCTACCAATTCAGCTACAATATTTACTAACAGAGGGTGAGCATTAAATTAAAATCTGTGTGCAAATTAACTTGCTACATGATCAGACTTTAGATTTCTCCTATTCTTTATTCAAGAAAGCTAGATAATTCCTGAAAGACTTGTAGTTCTGTTCTTACACACTCCTTCATGTATGAGAAATAGCTTAATAATGTTTGAATATACTTTTAGATTCATGATTGAAAAGTGATTTGAGATATATTTYTTTGTTGTTTCTGAGGGGAATGAGCAAATTCTGTTGTTTGCATGCTCAGCTGGTTTTTGACTTTGCAGTAGTAAAAACTTRATGTCAGAAATTGTGATGCTTTTTAAGATCTGCATATGGTAGAACACAAGTAGATCCATTGATTAGGAAATTACTATTCATTAAATTTTTTCCTAAAAGAAATATATAATAAAAGTGGAAGCTTCAAATTTGCCCACCCTCTTCTGCTTAGAGRGGAAATCCACCTTACTTTGGATCTTTAATTTTGTTCTATGGATTGATTCCAGCAGATCTGAACCATTTTAAGACACTGTATTTTGGGTGGTCACAAGCAATTTGAACTGTTAAATTTGGCTGGAGGTAGAAGAAAAACTCTCTTGGAGGCAACGAGAATTTGCAGAATGTCTGTGGTATAAAAACGCTTAACATTTGTGTAGTGCCTGACTGACAACATGCTCACTGACAGAGGCCATTCACAGATACCRAAAGTTGATCTCCACAGAGCTTCTGCAGCATCTGATTATAACCTAAATTTGTGTTTTGTAGCTTGAAACAATTGGATGGCAGCTTAATCTTCAAATGGCCGAGTCCATGCAAGCGAAACTAAAATCTCCTCGAGCTGTGCTAGAGCTGGGAGTGAGCAGTGAAGATTCAAAGGTATGAAATGCAYGTCTGATGGTAAGAATGAATTGCAGTCACGGTCTTATTTAAAGTTTTGAGGCAGCAGTTGAAAYTCTTGATCATTGTCAATATCTCACTGTTTTTTCATATTTCTGTTTTACAAACTGTTAAACAGTGAGGCAGTTGAAATTATGAGGTACTGATGTAGCATACACATCAGGTTGGTTGGCGGTTGTGAGCTGTGTTGTAAGCTCTTTGGGCAGTGAGGTAATGGAGAGTTGTCGTGGAAAATGGTTATTTTATATCACTAAAATATCTTTATGGCATATATCTTATGATTAGTTCTTATTACACATTTAATGCCTAATTCCTCACTGCTTTCTGCCATGTATTTACTTATATTATTCATCACTTGAAACCTTTCTGTGCTAATGATGTATATACATGAAAGATGACATAGTATGCAAGGCTATGGAAAGCCAGTGGTTTGGAGATTTTGTGTTAAAGTTTTATGTTTAAGGATTTTAGTAACTGATGGTGTTTCAGTGCCAAGCACTGCTTCAGAGATCTTCATTCATATAAGCTGTATTTTAGTGTTAGTTAGCATGTTTTAAATTAATACATGAATGGCTGTTCACCTTATCTTGCAAATGGAAATTGGAAAGTCTTATCCTCTGYGGTGTGTCTCATCTTTATCAATGAAAGAGTCAATGTAAAAGATTTGAGGAAAAAATTGATTTGGAACTTAATTCTGGTTTCACATTGCATTTAAATCACAATTGCGCTAATGTGAGTGGAATTTCTGATTTCTAGAATAAGAGAATATTGAGCTTATGGTTGTRCTTCACACCACGTCCTGCAGTAGAGATTTTTTTTTTTTGTTTTTTTTTTCAGCAGCTCACTGTAAGTTGTTTCTGAAACACATATACAGGAACCACACCATATTTTATGTGCTAGTTGCATTAAGAAGCACAGCATACAGGTTCAAATATATGACAAAGTAACTATGAGGAAACATGAGAAAACTGTGACGCTTCTCCTGATTTTGTTTGTGTGTAGTTTGTTTTGAGTGAATTGCCCAACTTCRTTTTAAAATAAGATGAAATTAGTAGAATTTTGTGCATTATGTAAGGAAGACAGTAGAACACTGTGTACAAACAAGTTACTGTTCAGTACAGTTAATGTTTGTATTTAAGGCCAGTTAAAGCAAAGTGTGGTATTAGATGGATAGACGATCCCTTGGTAGAATGCAGGCAGTGATGGGACATGGGTACCACTCTTCTGTCTGGGTGCTGAACCTGTGGTTCTACCATGTTGTTTCCCGAATAAAAATGAAGATCCTGTTAGCACTTTTTGTAAGAAAAGAATGTTAAGTCTGTGTCCTGCCAAATTCTAACTTGGATAATTCTATTCTTTCACATTTAAACTTCTTAAGTAGGTTCTGCTATATGCTTTTGTTGTAAATTGTTTTGTAGAAYTGAATGACGATATTTAAGTGCATAACTACTTGGTTGTCTGCATTTTGGTTATCTAGCCATGTTATGATTCTGATGGTCAGTTCTTAATGTAAAGATAGCTTTAGACACATTGTTTTCTTCATAGTGAACYGTTTGTGATCTGCTTAAAAATGCTTTTTTTTCCCTTTGCTTTGGTTTTCTAGCTTTAAAACAAATGAACAAAAGCTTAAGATAAAAATTTTTATCTGTAGCTTGTTCATTAGAGGTAGGTATGGAAGCAGTGGTAAATCAAATAGAGCTGCCAAGTTGTAGATATCCAAAGTGGGATTTTTGATAAAATTGTCCATATAGTGATATAGTCCTGCAGATTAGTAGTTTGGAATGAAAGATGGGAAGATGAAGAAGTTGTTTCCATTATGCCTGACTTGTGCATTTTGCTTAAACTACTTGTTTCCTTTACAAACAGAATTCAGAAAGTAGATTATTTTTAATTGATTTCTCTCTAGTTCTTCTTACTGGTATAATTAGATACAAATATCTGGTTTCTTTTGCAATAATTACAAGCCTAGCATAATGACTCCAAAACAGACATTTAGTACAACAGTAGAACAAGAAAAACATGCCGATGTTCTCACATTCCAGACGCTAAAACTTATAAATCKGGTTTGGTGTGAAGATAACTACTGAATGCTAACATCCCAGTATAGAGTAGGTTTAAGATAGGCTAATACCTGCCTACATGCTGACAGAAGTGTTGGAGCATAATTTAATTTTTGTGAAGTGTTCTGCATCAACTTGATCCCTCTGTGCATTAAATATGAAGCTAGATACTTCTGAGGATTTTTTTTTCCTCCACACTTACGTATAACTCAGCCTTTTGCACAGAAGTGTGTTTAGAGGATTGGTTCGTAATGATTAATTATCTTCATTTGTAACTGAACTCTTCCCTCTTTCTTTTTTTTTTTTTTCCTTTTAATCATGAATGTGATGGTTTTCATTTCTCCCTGTAAGGCAAGTGGTGAAAGGCTGGTGGAGAGCTTCGTGTGTTGGCTCGTTAGAGGGCAGTAGCGCCCTTTCTCGTTGTGCCACGTCGCCGGCTCTTGGCGTGCTTTTTTGAAACAATATTCAGGCTCGCTCCCAAAGTCAGCAGTTGTGGGAAACGCGAAGTGTTTACGTTTCTAATCTGCATAGCACAATAGAAGTTTGTCTTGCTCGTCTGCAAAACTGAAGCCGGTTAATAAAAAAATGTACTGAGCGAGGTAAATGAAATTTGCCGTTGTTCCTRTTTTCACTGACTGCAAGTAATTCTACTAATACACTTATGCTTACTACAGCTCACTCAAGGGCAATTTAAATGTTTCTTTGTCAGACGATGATGTTCAAAATTAGTACTTAACCATTTCTCCAGGACAGGTAATCAAAAACCCCTGACTGTAGGAACATTTGTGCTTCATCAAGTAAAATGAGTATACTGTATGCCATATGAATCTTTATAAAGTATGTTTTGTCAGCTGCAGATGAAATAGTCCTGTAAGTATTATACTTAATAATGTTATACCTTATATGGTAATACTATATATTTTGTAATATTGTAATATTATAAGTATACAAGTATTACATTTATTTATTTATCACTTGTTATTTATTGTTGCTATGGCAAACTTCTTGAGGGAGGAGGATTGTTACGAGTTCAGTGTTTGCTTATCCTCAGTCTTTGAACTATGCTTGACTTGGGACTTGCACAAATTTTACCTGTGTCCTGAGAAGTTTTTCACTACGAGTGGTTGAGCAGTAGAATGGGTCCCTCGGGGAGAGCCTGGAGTTGCTAGCYGGGGAAATATTCAGAAGTCAGCTGGAGCAGCATGGCGTAACCCTGGAGCCAGCCCCGCTGTGGGCTGGGGTGGCCTGGCAGAGGCCCTTCCAACCCAGGCTGTTCGGTGATTCTTGACAGCTTTAAGGTTTGGTTGCTGATGACGCTTTGTATGGGAGGGGAAAAAGGAAAAAAAAAAGTTTCAATTTAAAATTCTGTTAACAGCACATGTTGCAAAGGTTCAGAATGTAAAGCATTTAATTGCATTTCTGAATCTTAGGAAAGTGGGATTTCTGCGAAGCAGGCACCCGAAAAACAAGCTAGGGTGATAGGGRACATCTTTCTGAACTGCAAGATCCTTCTACTTCCATTCTGATACTTAACACGCGACAGGAACTTGAGGAAACTGCTGCTTACAAACTAATGTGTATGGAGGAGGCAGGGTGCGGGGCTTTTATTTAATATCGTTTGGTCTCAGGTTTCTTATATCCAGCCATCTGGAGACRTTTTATGGACTATTATTATTTTTATCTTTATAGGGGTGAATTAACCAGTAGAGGGAGKATGAATTAATAATCCTGATAATCAGTGCTGCTAATTATGATGTTGATTTGCAAAGACCCTGAAAAAGTGCTGTATTTATTTAATATCTCTGTTTACTTCAATAATTTATTTAATATCTGTCCACACAGGCACATACTTGCACATGCTTTTACACTTTTAATCATAGTAATTCCTTAGGCTGTCTAGTCCAAACCTTTCTAAACAGCTGTGATTATTCTCTGTAACTGCGCAAGCCATATATTGGGACAACTTTTGTAGCAAAAACTGTAGAAAAGGTTTGAGGGCATCAGAAATGTCATGTCATCTTTGCTGAATACCTCCCCTGAGGAATGTGGGAGGTAAGGCTGCGTGCTCGTAAAGGCTTGGGGACATGGCCGATTTGTTCTGACCTGCTTTGCTCTAAGGATCGTGACTCTTTTTTATCTTTGCTTGTTTCTGCTGTTACTACTTCTTCAGGAAAAGTGTCAGGCRTGTTATTATTTAAAGTGTATTTATTGTTGTGTGTTTTTACACATAAATCTCCAATATGCACACTTGAAAATTCTTTAATAAAAACTCTTCTAGCTGGGCATTGTGTCTTGAAAATTATCCAAGTATTTTTTCTATGTAGCTCTGTTCTACGTATGTAATTACAGTTGTAGTTATTGAATTATTATTTTTTTTGCCCATGGAAGGKTTTTTGCTTGTTTCACTTCCCCTCTTTTACATGTACAATTTTCTCTTTAACTTTTAAGGACTTCTTGATRGCCTTCTGCCTTTTGGGTAGCTTTTATTTTTGGTATGCTAGAGTAGGAATGGTATGTATAGATTCCAAGTGAGAATTCAATACTTTGTTTATAACTTGTATGTAAAGGATTTTTTTGCAATTGCCGGTGTGAGATAAATGAACTGATAAAAGTGGTGTTTTTTTTTAAAGCTGCTACTATAATGCTTTTGACAAAAGGCAGAAAATATTAAAGTGCTACTATTTTCTATGAATTATTGGCTGTTTTAAAGAGGGGAAAGGAAATACTTAACTTACTTTTCTGCAACTATTCCTTCAAAATAAAAAGGAGGTCTGGCTGCATTTGAAACTGAGATGGTAATGTATATGCATCGTTCCACAGGGGCTATAGAAGTCTGGAAATACTAAATGATTACTGTTGATTTATTAAAATATCAGTCACAGTTTTCTTCTTTCCTCTTTAACAGCAGAGTAGATGGCAAAACAAAGCTTTTCTTCCAGGTGGGCTAGATCAGTCCYTTCTGCAGGCCCTCATGAAAGAGGGCAATTAGGAGACTGCTGTGATGCTGGAGGAACTGTCAGGAGGTGCAAACACGRAACAGCTGTAAATTGCTGCTCACACTCCTGAGCTACCTCTCAGCCTTGCAGCTCTGATGAGGACGTTGCCTTCTTCTTTCTCAGAAAGCCAGGAATTTGTGCTTCTATTAAGCACTTGAATGGAGTTTGGTCCTCTCATCAAGCAGATTTTTAAGTCTCTAGCAGTTACCRAAAAAGTAAATAGGACTGGCCTATGGATGAATGCAAAAATGCCTAAGGAGAAGTTAAGAGAAAAGGTCATTTCCTTTCCATTTAAACAAGATAATTGGAGGCCAGGATAGTCCTCAGGCTAGATGATCTCATATAGGACAGTCCCAGTTCAAGGTCTTTTTGACCTCTGTACCAGCAGGGTTGCTGCTTTTGGCAAAGTAGATCATGGATGTGGTTCTGAGAACTAAAATCTCATAAATGATAATGCTGATAAGAGAGCAGATGCTTCCCTAAAAAGGGATTTCAGAACACTGGAGAAAAGTCTTAATATTCTTAAAAGACCTGGTAAAATGACTGTATGATCTTGAGCATGTGGAACAGCTCATAAAAATAAACTTGAAATTTAGAATTTGTTTCCAGGCTGTCACATTGCTACAGAAAGCTGTCAGAAATTTTTGTGCTTAACCGTTAGAGCCAGAAATTCCAGAATGCACAATAATTCTTATGTTAGACTGTGTTTGTGACCTGTTGTATCTCTTATCCCTGATTAAATGCATTTCAATTAGGGAACTGAAGATGCAGTCCAGAATTTTCAAGATKCTGGGAGAGTTTGTTTCCTTAACAGTGTAGAAATGGGAGGCAGAATAACCCACGTCTTCTCAGCTGTGGGTAGCTTGACATGTGCTACAGAAACCATCTACCAGATGGTGCGACTCCAGGAGTATGTACCCACCTCTGGCAATTGTACTGCAGGGTGTAGTTAATTATTTGGCTCCCACTTGTGATCTGACATGATCCAATTATTCAGTTTATAGTAAAGAACTATATACAGTGATTTTTTTTCTCTTATGCTTCCTCTATTAATACACAGTTTATAAATAAAATCTGGAACCATATAATTTATTACTGCCTCTGCACCTACTTTGTTTTTGCTAAAATACTGTTRAATTCTGTCCATGTGTCTGTGTATCATGGAGTTCCAGAAGAAACCATGTACAGTTGCAGGCCTTAGACAACCTCAGTCTGTAATTAATGTTGAACCTCCCTGTTTCAAGTTTAAACTCAGTGACCCTTTGCTTTCTCAGGCAGAGTTAAATGTCTTCCTGGGCCTTTAAGGCCCCAAAGCATTTGAAGAACAAAGATCTGGTGAGCTTTTTTCATTTGATATATTTGTGTATTATGTCACCTCTATTCTCAAGATGTGTTTGTTTTACTTGCCTCGAACTAGCTTTGTAGGCTTGATCCTTCAGTCATTTTAGGGGAACGAAAAATATTTATGGGATTCATTGGAAATTCTCAGGGAACTCCAAATAGTTTTTTAGCTGCTATTCTCAGAAACTATTCAGAGTGCTAGCAAATGAACTGTTGTCTTGGTTTGTGTGTGGTAATGGGAAATAGCCATAATTTGTCAGTGGCCCCCCCCCCCCCATAGTACTACTTCTCACTACTGTCCTCTCTCACTACCCCCCCCCTTCACTCACTTAGCTAATAAGTTTTGCATTGCCTTTACAAGTATCTTAAAAAATGGCATTTCTCCGTTGTCTGCCTCTTCAGATAAAGAGGTAGAGAGGTAAGGTAGTCTAAGAAAGGGGTCAGATTAGGGAGAAAAGAGCATAAAGGTTGGACAGGCTAAAGCGGAAGCTCTGCCTTTGAACATAGGTCTTCTGCTTGTATCCTCTGTTACCATGTTGGTCACTGCTGCCTTTGCATCAGCAAGTCAGCAACTCTTTAATTTGGATGCCTAAAAGTAGAGATTTTCATATATGGATGCATAAGAATAAAAATGTCTTCTGTATTTAAAGTAGAGATTTCAGAGAATCATAAAGCCTTTAGATATTAGCAAATCAAATGAGTAGCATTTTTATGGCATTTAAATCAGGGAGGAATACTTGTCTCTTGTGTTATTTGACAGTTAGAAGCAAGCAGAGAAGAGATGAAATGTGCTCTTTCTAAAAACATTTTTTTTTTAAATTGTGAAAGACTGTTTGGGAAGCTCTGCAGGACTACCTGTAAACGTGCATGCGTATGTTTTTTTTTTCTCTCTTTTTTTTTTTCCTTTGGGTACCACTGGAGATGCTGGCCCCTCTGATTCTTTTGTATGCTTAGCAGTTTCATGACGAGGCCACTGTTGATAGTCAGCCGGAAGTACAAAGTACCTACAAGAAGCAACATAAAATTCCTCTGCAGTTCCTTAACACGAATTAAAATATTCCTTTCCCTTCTCCCTGTTCTAAGGGAAAGTTGACTAGTAAGATGTTAAATCTAACTTTGACATTTTTGTTTAAACATTGTTAGTTGCTGTACATTGGCAACAGCATGTAGTGTTCACTTCTGCAGAAGCTCATATTAGCAGCATCACTCAGGAGGAGTTAATTCAGTGTTTTATTAAAGTTACTGATATATACCACCTTGACAGCTATGTGCAATATCAAAAATGTACATGTAATGTACATTCCTTAGAGCTACTCGTAAAAATGGGAGTATAATTGATAATATTTGAGATTGCTTGAGAAATGTAAAGCTTTATGCCCTGAAGTCCAACAAACTTTGGCTCTGCTTACTCACTGGAAGAGGTGGCTTTGCTGGCTCATAGTCTTTAGGTAAGATGACTTGTTGCTGACTTTAGAAAGCAGAATTAGCAAAGCAACCCACCTTACTGCTGAGTTAGGTAATAACTGACATGAGAGGAATGTTAAGAAGCAGATAGCGTTCCTGGCCAGTTGCACTGCAGACTCTAATAAAAATGCAGACAAGCCTATCTTGGAGAAAATGTACTTGTCCAGGAGCTTCCAAGGCATATGGACTGGGTTAATTTCTTTCACTGTAGTGATTTGCTATCAGTTACAAATATTTCTCAGGTTTTCCTGCCTGTTAAATGGTGATCAGGGTTTTTTAAAAATATTTCTTAAAAAAAAATTCCTAGGTAAAAGGAATTAGGAATTTTAATTCTCTAAATGCGAAATACTGGTAGTTCGCATGTTCTTGTTGAGGTAATGTTCATATTAATCTGGAAATATTCAAGGAAATGTAGTATTTTCTGTAAGCTTTTCTCTTGAAACRTGATTTTGGTTGACTTGATTTGAGTGGTTGTTGGAGTACAGCATAAAATTCAATTTTCAGAGGTGTCAGGGTTCAGTTTAAACATTCAAATATGATGCTGCCAAGTGCATTTCTATGGCAGTTGCTCTGTGTTGACAAGAATAAGTAGCGTTTTTAAGAATTATGAAATCTGTGTAACTTGCTACTGTCTGACATGTGCAACTTAGTCTTGCTTATAAGAAATTCTGTCCTCTATTAATCCTTTATTTTTCCTCTGCAAGGCTGTTTGAGACATGGATTTTTTTTTTAAAATGAATGTTCATGTGTTTTTCTTCATTAAACTCATGCTTAGAAACATCTTTAAGACTCAAGCGTGTTTTATTTTCCTTTAGCTGGTTCCCATGTAAAGGATACCTTTAGAGGTTGTTGGAAAAGATAGCACTATCTTCTAGAACTGGGATTATTGCCTATTTTTCAGTTATCCTGCTACTTCCAATCATCTCATTACTCTAGTGYTAGCTTGAGAGCAATCTCTTCTTTGTTGTTCTCTTCCATTGTGTCCTGTGTGGGACTGGAAGAGGTTGTTCTTTTCCTTAATTCCTTGTCTTYTGGTAGTACATGCTGTGACCTAGGTGCTCTGTGAATGTTAGAAGAGGCTAGGAGAAGCAATACACAAAAGGGCTGAATTAAAAGTTAGATCTAAATATGTACATGATGTTGCAATGAAAATTGTGAACTAGAACTTTCTTATAAGTAACTAGATTAACTTTTGTGGATGCAACATAGAAATGCATTTTTGGACACACTCCAAAGAGAGTTGGGTTCATGGCTTTATTTGGGATGTCAGGAGGAGCAGTGTGGAGTGTCCAAAGAAGGCACTAAGTCTTTTATAGCCTATTTGTAAGTAATCAAAAAAAAAAAAAGTGATTAAACAAACAGCAGGCTTGTAGAAGAGAAAGGGAAGAAGAGTATGATATGCACACTTACTTAAACTGTCCACAGCCTTTCTCCMCGTATTTTCCTGTCTTTTAGGCTAGCCATAGTTGGTTGTTACCTCTTTTCTCACCACTGCATTTTACTTCTGCAACAATAACAGGATGGGCTGGAAATATAATTAGGATTTGGCAGAGAAAGTTTTTTGTTTCCCATTCCTGTGTTAAACAGTTTACTGAAGTACTGGTGTTTCTCAGCTGCTCTGTGGTGGCCACTGATAGATTTGAAACTCTTCTTACCTTGTAAGAAGAACAAAAAAAATTATGACTGCAAAGAAGCAGAAAGACAGCCAAAGACAAATGCTGGTGAAAGGGATTCTTACTGTTCAGCAAGTACCCCATGCAGGCGTTTAGCTATTTGTATAACTTTGCATTTCATTTTCTTCGTAAAGTGAATCATGATGTGGGCTCAAAAGTTGAACTTGCAGCTATGACAGAGCTCTGAGGCTCATGCAAGTATCTTATATATGYATGTTTCCCCCAATATATAGTCTGCCTCTCTTTTGATTAGAAATCTGATGGCAGTCCACAAAATGCATACCTGCACAAACTGGTGTTTTGTTATGGCATCTTATGGCTACACCTTGACCTATGAGAATTCTTTTTTAAAGATGTACTTTGCTAGTTTTGTCCCAAGTTGTGCATTTTCACCTTGGAATATTAGGTRGATGGATTAGCTTGGAAGCTGTGGTGCTTCTATTGCTATTTTTGTGTGAAAAGCAACTTTTCAGCCTCTTCTAAGAAGAAGGAAGATGTGCAGAAAGGTACGACAGGCATGGAGTAGTCACTCAGACTTTGTCTTATTTATGCTGATACTTCGTAGCTTGTAGCTTCTCCAAAATCTATCTAGAAGCTAGCTAGCTTCTTCACTTGARCCAGATACTCTGATCTTATCTTTCTCCTATGCTGTCATCTTCATATRAACTCTTGTAGAATGTCAGTCCAGTATAGCTAACTTCTGATTTAAATATGTATATTCAATCCATTTTCACTGATTATTGCTATAGAGGAAGTTTTTGTAGGCAAATTGGCTTGACTTATTWAATATTTTTGTAAGTACTGTAGTATTTGAGGTACTCATTTTCTTGCTTATTGTCATGTTACCKGAATAACTGTTACTGTGTCATGTCTTTATGCGCATGAAATGTGTCATTTAATAAGTCTCAAGCTTCCTCCCCCCCAAAAAACTGTATCAGAATAAATTACTTGATCTGCAGTTGTGATTGACCTAGTTATTGCAGTTCTTGTATTTGCTAAGTTTTTTTCTTTTGCCTATGGAGTTGAACGTTAGTTACTTTTCCTTGAAYGTAGTTATGCTGTGTGTCCTGACAAAATAATACTAACGTGGACATCAAATCCAGTCAAGACTTGGACATGTCAGGACTTGGCAGTCCTGACAGTAAAGCTGTGCATTATGTCTGCCTTGGACGTTGATGTTTAAAGTTAYAGAAGTCCGTTTCGTATTTGTAAGCATTACATTGCAAGCCTGAGTATAATTACATCCTTTTAAAATCTGTTTGACTGCCATTAGATATTGCAAGATGTCCATCTTACTGGGCAGAAGAGTTGAAATTAAATTACATCTTATGAGAATGATTTTGCTTTCTTAAATTTCTGAAATGAAAAAAAAGGCCCTAATAAAAACTTGACAAAAAACCTGATGGAGATTTTACATTTTTAAAGTAATTTGTAAAACTTAGGAATATTTAGCAAAGCTTACTTTTATTGTGCCATGTTTCTTACATGTTGCATCTGTTTGGTGCTTTTCTCTGACATTCTAATTGACCATCGTATTCTAGGAGATTTTCAACTTTTTTGGTGTTTTTGGTCTTTTCTAACACATCTTTCAGCTCCTTACCGTAGAATGTATTCAAAAATGGACATGGGGAGCTGTACTTGACTAGTATTTGTGTTTGGAGGAAGATCACCATCAACTCGTGGGTCTTCAGTATATGGTAGTGTATGGAATTTTAGGTTAGCTCTTCTTTGAAGTTGAAATATATTTTGAGCAATAAAATAGAAACAGAAAACTCCTGGTTTTGAGAGAGAGAAAGTGCTCACCTGGGCACAGCTCTCCCCTTTTTTTCCATTTTCTGTCCTGTAGTGTTCATAACTTCCCTCTTTTACTGGAAGAGGGAGAAAATTGTTTGAGAATGCAGGTTTCCATCCAAAGTGTACACAGACAGGCCTTGGGAGACTTGGTATCATCCCTTAATTAATTAATTAATTGGCATAAGCAGTGCTGATGAGTGGTGAGGTTAGAGAAATTCATGGTTTTGATAAAATTACCGTCCTGGCGTTTAATATATGCTCCTTGAATACTCTCATCAGCATGAAGCTGGATAATTGTGAGTTTGTCCTTGGGAACACGAATGCTTTGACAGTGTTTTCTTTCAGACTGTTTCTTCTAATGCTTTCAAACTTAGAGTTAGCCACAATCCACAAAAATCAACTGTTTGAGGTAGTTGAACAGACTGTGTCTCTTATAATAATAATAATAATAATAATAAAAAGGTAAGGACACCTTGTGTGACACTGTTTAAATGGGTTTAGGAAATTAGAACGGAATGCCATTTTTGAATGCTGTAATGGTATTTTTACTAGGCACTTCGGGTGTGAGTAGCTGATAGTCTCGGACCAGGTCCTGYTGCAGACTGCGGACCCCGCTGGGGCTGGGCGCTCTGCCTCCTGCTCCCCTACGTGCAGCCTGTCCCGTCGTTGTCCAGCGAGCACTAATTACACACAACGTACTGCATGAGTTTTCTTCCCGACTGTATCAGCACCCACCTCAGAAAGGGGTATGTGGAAATGAAAGGATAGCGAGGAGCAGCTGCCAGAGCAGCTGGCATAGCCTGTGGCTTACACCCTGCTCGTGTCTTGAAAACGCTGTGGCGGGCAGAACCGCAGCCAGTTACGCTGTTGATGCGTATCTCACCGGTGACTCTGTATTACCTAAGCTATTACCAAGTAATTAASTGTTACACGTGACAGGCATCTTGCTGTGACTGCTCAGAGCAAAGCAGAAGGAGTCCACGCCTCTCCGTTTACGCTCGTAGAATCATTATTTGTGTTTGTGTGTTTTTCGTGTGTGTTCTGCTTTTTCTTCGGCAGTTCTTCAGACACGTTGTATTGTGAGTTTCAGTATTTATGACAAGGAAGAGAAATCCTCTCAGTGGTTACARATTTTGAACCCAGCCTACTATGCGAGTTAATAGCATGTTTTTGAATCTTTAAAAGCAACTGGACTGCTCTGTGTCTTCTGTCCATTTTGCAAAATCACTAGGCTTACTTTTGCTAATGTTTTTGTCAGTGTGCAAACTGGTGAAATTGCCAGATCAGGCATCTTGGAGAAGTAATACATGCATTCTTGAAAGAGCACGAAGTGAGCGTCTCCTGGGTTGCTGACATCTATCCTGCTCAAAGCAGTGACCATACTGTATACACTGTCAAACATTATCAACTCTGTGTGTTTGACACTGAACGGGTCTCTGTAACAACGCTGCAACACCCTCTACGGTCATACTTCAGGTAAGGGAAGGCAGGTCATCACCTCAGTCGTATGCAAGGCCAGCAATTTGCACTTCTCCTGTTTTCTGTTGCTTACAAATGGCAAGAGCCTGRCATCTGGAGCTATGTGGCATCGAACTTTGTGCCATTTGGGTTTGTATGAACATTAGCTAACTTTAAAAGCAGCCATGACAAGTGACCTTTTTTACTGGTTAAAATACATGAAATATGACCTCTCTTACAACAAAACCACAACCCACAGCATAGCCTGCAGCCTCTGAGCAAATATTGAGTAGGATTATATAAAATCACTACTAATGAAATAACAAATGTGTATTTCTAGAAATGCRCATTCTGTAGCCAGGCAGTAATAGAAAGAGACTTCGAGGGGGAAAGGAAAATACTTTTTTTCTTCTTCCCTTCCTTCTTCTCTTAATGAGACAGATCGTGTTACTAAGAACTCATTCTGAAGCCTTGTAGTGATGAAAGGGCAATACAATAATGAAAATAGAGCYAAAACTAGTCTAATGAAAACGCTGTTCTAGCTTCTGATTTATACATAGGTGAAAGCTAACATGCAACCTTCTTTTTGACCTCTTGAGCAACATTTTAGGACTTATAAATACGTAGTTATCCACCCAGCCTGTGAGAAGGAACCACGCCAGTGGGTCAAACTGGAAAGGAAATCTTGCGCASTGGTGCACTCTCGCTGAGTTCACAGCTGCCTTTGTGAAAGGGGATGAAGGTCTCTGCTGTGCACATAATCAAAATACTACAAGAATTGCTGTGTAAATGATGTTTCTAAATGTTCTCTTTCCTTATCTACATTAGGATTAGGCACTTAGTTTTTAGTAATACCTGATCAAGGCTTTTTGGATTACGTCTTGTCGTCAGAGGCAGACAGCAGAGTTTAAAAGAGGCCTGACGGYGTTACGTTTTTTTCCTCCTTTCTCTTTTCCAATGTCAACAGAAATGAAGAGGCTTGGGAGGCTAAGTGCTTATGATAGGGGATAAGTGATGTTAAGAGGTTTGGGGCTTTTTTTCTCTGCTTTTTATTTTTTTCTTTGGAAGGGAAGGAAAAAAGTGGGGATTTCACAGCAAAACTGTTGTCAAGGGRCAGATTTGTAAGCTGCTCTGGTCCACATATATTTCTTTGATTAGTATGTCAACACTGAAGGGTGCATGTGTGTCTCAGGTAATATGAAGAAATGCCTTCTATGCCACTATACTGGCATAGAAGAGTCCGTGACAGGTTTCTCGAGGAGCATGGACTGTACATCTTTGTAGTATGGAAACTATAGGTTGAGGGGCTGCCTGCTGGTGGCTTAAGGCTATCATACCTAATAGTCCTAGGATTGCTGCAGTCTGGAGCTGAGTATAGAATACATTAACTGYGCTCTATTTCCTCTCCTCTGAACTTGAAGTAAAGGAACTTCAGAATCTAACTATTAAAAAAAAAATTAAAATAAAAAAAATTTGTTCAAGAACAAATGCCAAAAAATTACAAATACTGCATACAAATATTTAAAGTCATTACTAGAAAGTAAGTACCCTTTCATTAGAAGATCTTAAAATACTCAGGAAGAGAAAGTTCATTTGAAGGTACTATTTAGAGACAGCAAGAAAGAAGTCTGTACATTGAGGAAAGTCCTTAGCACAGCAGGCAAACAGAATTCCCRAGAGTTTTTTTTTTCCTCATTTCTAGACCACTTTGCCTCTGTAAATTCTCTTTCCTTCCCCCTTCTTCCTTCCTACCATCTCATCTTCATAGGAACAAGCTCATAGTGTTCCTATGATAGAGATGCTGCAGATTCCAGAATATCTTTGAAATCTCTGTTCAAACAGCAGAATCTTCAGTGAAGTGAGACAGAATTTCCAGGGTTGGTACTGTGTCTGAGAAGCCTGAATACGGGTTTTCAAATGTTGCCTTCATGTAACAATATAACAAGCATCACTTTTGTTCTTTTGCTGCTGCTGCTAGGTTTTTCTTTTTGAAAGTTGATTAAATAATATGTCATTATAATTCTTTGAGATTGTTTTCCTTTGTTGTTCAGGCCTTAAAACTCTTCTTGTGCTGTAGGACATCCCCCACCCCCTTTTTTATTTTTTCCTGAAAGGGATAATAGGGAATGATCACAGTACAAGAAAGATACCTTCTTTAGGCACTGGTTAGACAATTCAGAAATTCCTGGATGGTAGTTTATTCCCATCAGTTATACYTTTGGAGGCTACCATTTAATGAATTCTTGAATAGCCTTTTAGTTTGCTCATCGTGAATGTGTATTAAGTTTAGTGAAAGTGACTGACTTTCTGATGAGGACCAGGCTGGCTTGTGAATAATATGGGAGAGACGGACGGTAGCCAGCTTTCAGCGCGGGGATTGGTACTGTTTGATTTTGTTCCAAGGGCACATTTATTTGAGACAATATGGAGGAGGAGGAGGAGGAAACGTTTAACACTAAACCTTTTCAGAAGAACTGCTTTGCTGCAGCAGCTGTGGCCAAAGGAGGTTCTCCGCTGGAATGCACCGGYCTGGCCAAGGGGACTGTGGCAAGGCAAACGTGCATGCTAGCGCTTTAACCACAGTGTATGCTGCTGTAGCCTTGAGGGAGTCGCAAAAAGCTTGGAGCCATCTTTGACTTCAAGATAAGCAGGGCTTAGGCCTCTGATGTCTGTCCAGGGCAGAGTACGCTTGTTTTTAGCGCTTTTTGAAGAGGCCTTGACACGTGTTTAGCTGAGGCAAAGCAATCAAAGGGTGAGCTTACAGACCTGCCGGATACACTTCAAAGGTCTGCGGAGATAGGGAGCGAGGCGGAGGAAGGCTATAACAACAAACAGTAAAAAAAACCCGTACACATTTAACATTATCTGTTCTGGATGCATAGGCTGATGAAACGTATTTGTCAGCACTAAACCTGAGAGGTGTACTGCTATAACTTAAGTACCGTAATAAAACATTTATGTTGTGAATAAAAATTTGTTCTTATTCTAAGCTGTTCTCCCTTCTCTTCAGTAAAATTCCTTGCTTTCAAAACAGTGCAATCCGACATAAGCCAAAGGTTTGAGTTTTTTAAAGTAATTTGAATATTTTTGTTAATGTAACTATTTTTAAAGTTCTCAAACACTTGAAAACCTGAGAGACTAGGGCTTTTTATAGTAATGTGGCTACAGACAACTGAAAAAAAATCGCATTCTGTTTCCCCCCACTGTTTGAAGCAATTTGGTAATATTATTATTTTGATGTGCATCTTAGATAAGAACATTTCACGTTTTCAGAATAAAGTAGAATTGAAGTGTATAGCTCTTTGACAGAGAGGTGTGGAGGCAAGTGTTGGATGTTGCGGAGGCTGCAGGTTGTTACTGCCAGTGGAAACAGCACTGTGCTGTTCCACCAAGAGGTCCACAACAGGCGTGGAATTAATCTTCTGTCTTTTAGATCTAGTTATATAGAATCTTTGTTTCCTTATAACCTGTACCTAATTCTTACACTTTGGGATCAACAGCAGGGGAAGCTGTGTTGGGCTGAGCTGCTTCCTTCCATTACAATAGTCTTTCCCTCCTCCAAAATCTACTAAAGTGTAAAAGTGTTTGGAATATGTCAGCGAGAAGCCTTGAGGTAGAAAAGTGCTTTTTATTCTGTCCTGTAAAACACTTCTGGAGTTCGGTTGACTTAAACTACTTAAAAATTATCTACTTAAAAATTATCACTTCATTTTTACTGATTGTTTCTCATAAAACTTTTGGACTCTTCCTGAGACGGTAACTGATGTTAATCGTTCTGAGTTGAGGAAAGGCCGAGCTGTCAGTAAGCAATGAGTGGGTGACGCTGTCCTGGCTGGGAGAGCGCAGAGCCCACATGCTGAAATCCTGTAGCTGAGAGATGGAGGGTGCTTTGCTGGGCTTCCCTGTGTCCTTGAGTGTAGCGCGAGGAGTCGGCTCAGTATTCACCACTTTCTGAAGGCGGYGTGTAAAATAATGGCAAAGAAGCAGGCCGATCTCCCCCAGATGGATGAATGCTCTCCAGAAATCCATTTCTGGAGAATATAAGTTACAGTACAGTCCTGCACTGGCAGAAAGATGGAYGAGGGGACCGAAAGGCTTTTTCCGGCAAGTTTTCCGAGTGTAGTGAACTCCTAATTTTAACCTTGTAAATTAAAAAAGAAAAAAAGAAAAAAAGTAGTTAAGGATTGCAGATGTGAGAACAATAGTAAGATCTATTTTGTTTGCAATTTCATTACTGTGGCTGTTGGCTGCAAGTCAGTTTGGGAAAGGGCACGAGACATTCGACCAGACTGAAGGGCAGCGCGAAAGCAGGGGAAYTGCTGGGCTTTAGAAGATGCTGCACAGGGAGGGGAGCAGCGTGGAACTGAATTCCTGGGCTGCTGTTCTTAATACCCATCACTAGAACATTTTATCWTGAAATTACTGATATTGACTCCAAACCTGAATGTTGTTTAACTTAAATGGTTGTTTTTGCATGTGAATAGCTATCTATGTGAACAGCCTTCAAGTGTCCTTCAAGGCAAACCACAAAAGCAATAAAACAATCTATGACTGCAGAGATGAGCCTTGGAAATTAAAAAAAAAAAAAAAAAAAAAAAAAAAAAAAAAAAAAAGGCCAAAGAACCCCACCTTACTGTTGTTGGCTATTGAGAAATTTATTGATTTTTACATCCATGGAAACCTTAAGTGTGCATTTTCTTCCATAATACCTGGAAGAAAAGGTGATGAAAAGGTGGAGCACTCTTTCAGTTGTGCTGATGTAATGTTAGTGAAGCTACAGGGCCAGCCGGCTCACTGAAATGGATTGGAAAACAAAACAAACCCAAAGTTTTAGAAGTTTTGTAGAAATCCTGGTTTGCTTCAGTTTTCAGCATGGCTCTAYAAGCAATTGCACTGACGCAGAAAGAAATGAGCTGTGGTGCAGAGGTGGCTGTGAGTTGTTAACATAGGGAAGGGCATTTGAAGTAGCAAAGAAAGTACAGCTTTAAACTGTTCCGAAAATACCTTCTTTTTTTCTTAGCCGCTGTTCTAATGCTTTCCAAAATGGCAGTCCTCGCCCAGATTGTGTGAGACACCTAAGGACTAGCTTTTTGGTTTTCAGGCATTCAGGGAAGTGGTGCTTTTTTATATAGATGAATGTTTAGGCCTTTTAGAAGGGTTGGTGCTACTAATATGAAAATCAGGATTTTTATATTAGTAAGGTTGGTAAGATTAGTAAGATTGGTAAGATTAGTAAGGTTATATTAGTAAGATTGGTAAGATTAGAAACATTATGTTGCCCTCACTTAGGGGGAAGAGAAATGTCTAGCATGGAATTTAATAAGACTAGCAAGTTTGCATTTCTTGTTAATCAGTGAGAGATGAAGAGAAAATTAAATATTTTAAAAAATCCTRCAAATTTAAAACCCAGGAAATTGATGAGCTTTTTTTGCTTTGTTGTTTTAGTATGTTTGTGTGAAGCGCATTTGATTAGATTCCATTGCTGTTATTGGTTGTCATTCATATGCTCAACCTTAAACAAACAAAGAAATAATATAATCTCTACCCCAAGGAATTCATGGCCTGAAAGAGTTTTATGTATAAAGTTTGCATATAAAGTTTTACAGATGGTGAGCTTATCTCACGGAACTGGAGCTGTTTTGAAATCATTTTCTGTGTTGTCCAAATGTAAGCCAAAGCATACAATAAGAATATTTTAAACTGTAAGTCAAGTACATATAACTAGGCAGAGGAACCATGTGTGAAATAACAATGATCAGAAAGTTTCCTGATTTTAATCAGCATATGTTAGGAGAGAGAAAGTAGGAGGGGGTATAAATAGAAATTATGGAAATTCCAATGTGAAACACATTTAGGGTAAATATTGTGCATATTAGTAATAAATAGGATAAAAAAAATGGCCAGAATGGTTTTGGTTAAAGGATCATCAGGGACATGGAATGCAAGGAATGGACCGAGGGAGGAAATGAAAGACTGAAGAGCAAAAACCAGTTTGAGCTGCAGGAATTAGCCTACTACTTTGTTTTCYCAACTAACAATTTACATGTAGCTAACTAAGGAAATCCTAGGAATAAAGGATGTTGCTTGTAACGTGCAATAACACAAAAAGGGAAAAAAGAGAAAGTTCTGAAGGAAAGATGAGAAGAAATAAAGTGATTAAGGCAACCACAACTGAAACTGAAAGATTCCTGTCTAAGATGATAGTAATTATTATCAAAAGGATTCAATAGATTGAATTAGTATTTTAAATAAGATTTGCCCGTTGCAGGGGAGAAAACCAAGAACATCAGTGACAATGGTGAAATGAAAGTTGGAAGGAACTGTTTCCATGTTTCTATAGTTTGAAGAAGATTTAAGTTTTCACACAGAGTTATCCTAGAGTAGGGGCTCAAAAGTGGGTATTTCTGGAGAAGCTATAGTTTCAACTGCGTTGAAAATTCCTTTTAAGAAAAATATTTGGACTTTCAAAGTGATTTCTGCTTTGAGCAGATAGTTGGGGCCAGGTGACCTCCTGAGGACCCTTGCAACTTAAATTATTCTGCAGCTATAGAGAGATTTTAGTTAGAGAGATTTAACTAGACTTTTCTGCAGAATCCTGAAAAAGCAGCTGAATAGAGTGATGACTGATTTAATATATAATCTATTCTGTTATCTTTAAACAAGAAAAGTAACAAGAATGAGTAGGTTTCAGAAAGAATCAAAGGTGAGGCCAGTCTTTGAAAGGAAAAAGGCAATAGAATCATTAAATCCTCAGATCAAAAGACCTATTTCCTAGACAGATTTGCTCTTAGATTTCATGAAAGATTCCTGATTTGTTTTGGCACTTTCTACAAACCATGAAATTCTAGTCAGTTGGGAGCTTAACTTAAACTGTTCAAGTGAAGTGCTATTAGAAATGTGACTTAACCAGAGGTGCACAAAAATATTAGAGTGTTCTAAGATCCATCCTTTGATGAAGCAGATTCTCATTAAAATCACTCCATCTCTACTAGATAACGGAGAATGATGAGTTGTTTGTCAACTGGCAGACTCTGGACCTCTGTGAAGCATTAAGCAGAATTACTGTATTTAGTGTAACCTAGCATTGTATTCATTATGAGAAACCTGCATAATAAGGAACTGTTTAGGATATGAAAGTACTAAAATCAAGTAAAACAAAAGAACAGAATAAAGGACCAGAGGCAGCTCTGTGCCTGGAGTGCAAATTTTGTGGTATTCCATATTTAATACTATATTAAAATAGCTTATGGGCATACATCTGTGCAGAGTATCTGTGCAGAACCTATAGCACAGGAAATGCACCGTTTGGGGCCTAAATTCTGATCTCTTGTCACATTTTATGATTATTGACTTGGTTTATCTTAAATGTAATGCTYGTCATTTGAGTCTCTTTGCAACCGGTAAGGGCTGCTAGAGTAGCCCTTAGAGGAAACTTTTTTCTTTTTTTWAATTCTTCTACTATTCTGTAATTTGACCCTATCACCTTTTACAGTGTAGGATTTGATCAGTGGGACATGAAGATTGTATATTAAAATCAATTAATAGTGCATTTCTCTGCAAAGCTTCCACATTTTACATGCTGAACTTAATTTGGTGCTACTGTCATTGCAAATTCTTTTCTGAAAACTGCAATATTCTGCATTTAGAGAGTACATTATCATAATAGGTAATTTTTATAAATAATTTTCCTAAGGAGGTCTGAAATTGGTAGTTTTTTCAGCTTGTTGCTTTGTGTCTGCATGAGATATAAAACTAAACTTCCTTGCAGCCAGAATCCGTTTTCGCTGTACTGAAGAAAAGCAAAATGCTTCTCCAAACTGTTACTAAATTTGGTTCTTAATTTTAGTCTGGCACTTGCAAGAGGCTCCACAGTTCAGTACCTTACTCTGTTAACTGAAGCGTTTTGTAATTCTGCAGTACTTTCTCTAGATACTAGCTCTAATACAGTTGTATAAAAGCTGGGGGAATGCTGTGGAGCAGAGTGTTTTGTTTGGATTCTGTGTAGCTTCATCCCTCCTGTTCGTAAGTGAAAAACAKCAATATTCTTTATTTTAATATACTGTCTGTTGAAACTGTTCTCTCTCCTTCAGTATGGCAGACTTTGTACCTAGCTGCGGCGGCACCCGAGGCGATGGGCAGGCACAGGAGCAGCCTTGAACATGGTGTAGTCCATTGCCAGCACGAAGCTGCTCGKCAGGCCAGCCTGCAGACAGCTCATCCTGGCGTTCCGGGTGCTGTGGCATAGTTGGTATCCACAGTTCCCAGCACTCTGAGAGAGGTACCAGGTATCCTCTGGTACCTGAGATTGCATTTAGATGTTCACAGTACCTTTGCAAGTGAATTAGGTGTTCATTGGGTGGTGTTGACRTGGCTGGCCTTCAAGATACAGTCTGAGCGCCTGTCTTCTTTCTGTCTACTGCAAACACTAGAGTCTTATACTATCAGCTACTCTGAATTAATGAATGTCTAAGTCTGAGAGGCTGCTAGTTCCTCAAAGCCAGSAATCTACCCCAGGTTCTTTCATTTTCTTTAATATTCTGCTAAAACAGTTGTGCAAATCTGCACTGTATTATTGCAGTTTATTCTTTTATGTTTTACTTTTGGCAATACAAATATGGTATATAGAGCAGACTGGTGGGTGAGTGGATGAGTGGGTTTTGACAATTATGATGTTTATGGCATAGTTAAAAACAGTGTAAGTGAATCTTCGGATTTGCATCTCAATATGACTGTATTATGTAAAATAAGCTTTATAGAAATAGAGAATTTGGAGAAGTGAGACCACTGAAGAGATCACTTTGCTAGCTTAAAATGAGATTGTTATATGACCTGATTACTGTGTGTGTGTGTATGTTTATATATAGATATAAAAAAAAAAGATAAGAAAATGTCTGTTACTAGAGAGCTCTTTAATCCCATGGTGGGGAAATTTCAGGTTCTGGTACCTGGTGGTTGAGCTGGAGCTATTCTCTGTTGCAACAATTAACGATGGGGGTGGATATTTCAGCTTCTGACGTGAATGGTTGCCTCTTTAAAAACCRACTTGATTCAAGTCATTAGGCTTTAAATAGAAGTAATAAAGCAATTTAATYGCCTCTGTATCTAGGGATCTCTTTTGGTCTTAGACTCCAGGAACGTAAGCATGTCCAAATAGAAGCCCTTGTTTTAATTACAGCGAATGTATCTGAAAAGACRATATAAGGTAAGGAAAAACTGTGAATAACATGTTAAATTGGTAAGTTAAATTCTGGTGAACGTAAGAGTTTTCTGACTGAAAATCTCCTTTTTAAATATGCCTTTATTATCAAGAAACAATAAAACACAAAGGGAAGCCAGAGCAAAATTTTATGTGCACAGTGGAGGTACCCARATATTACTGTCCTTTCCTCCAAAATCATATGAGTAGTCCATTGAGCAGAATAATAGCAAGCAGCACTGACTCCAAGGAAAACGGTTGTCTCTTGTTTACCCCCTTACTGTGGCCTCTCTTCTTTTCAGCTGCAATTACAGGATGTGTTAAAATGCATTGAAGTGCATTACTTGAGGACACATGYGGAGACTTTCTTTCCTTAATCAAATGCTACAGCTTAACAACAAAGACTGCATAAAGGATTTTAATGCGATACTCTTTTGTGTTTAATGTTTTGAGTCTTGCCGGTGTACGAGCACCAGCATCACGCCTTGTGTTTTTTCTAGCTGTGGTAATGCAAAAGGTTAAGGAACATTTTCACCTAGAACTATGTGTTTCTGATGAACTCCCATGTTCCCATAGCAATTTTAGTAACCACACGCTGTTTTACTGGAAGAGTGACTTGAGGATATTGCCTGATCTCTCTCTACCTCCCATGGCAAACCTTCTGTTTGCTTTGTGAATTTAGTAGTCAAAGGTGCGTGATAAAACTTGCCATCTCTTACTTAATGACACTTCACAGGCAGTAAGGCTGCCGAACTGCCCTACAACTTCCCTTTTTACTTTGTTGAGCAACGTGGAGGAACATGTCGTAACAACTCCGTTCTATCCAAATCCCTCGTATTGACTAAAACATTAAAATCTATAAACAGGTATATACAATAAAATAAAAAAGATTGGAGAAAGGGGCATCTTCTCAGCCACCAACAGATGTAAAGAGCAAAAAGTATAGAAAGATCAAATCAACAAAATTGAATTTTTCAGATGACTGAAGTATGGGAGGATGGGGACAGAAAAGGTTAAGCTGTACTTACTATAATAAGTTGTTTTAGGAATAAAATCTGTTCTTTTCAGCAGACTCAAGTGGGTCTGCTTTTTCTGATGGCAACAGTTAAAATGTAGTGACACTTAAAATAATCCTGTGTGGTATTTTTCAGAAAACAATACTGTACCAAAGTCCTTTAACAGCTGGCTGACCCACCTGTTTTTGATGCTTTAAGGGTGTAAGGGAGCACTAGCRTGGTATTTCTCCTTATATACCAAAATGAATTGCAGTATAAATTGTTTTCTTGTGGTTATGGAGTTGGTGATTTCCCCTGTGTTTTTCAGTTTTCAGGAGTTGTAAATACAAAAAACAAATACACTTCTTGCATTTTCCCTGCCTTTTTCCCAACAAAATAATTAAAAAAATTGTTGTGTTCTATAATAATGGTTTGGCACATGATAGCTTATTAATTATAAGGTAAATAGACTCAATGTTTGYATCACCTTAGATTTGGTTCTTTTTCTCAAAGCTTCAGATTAGATTTTAAAAAATCCAAAAATGGGAAGTGAGGGGTGGGCAGAGAAAGAGAAAATGTGCTGTCTGTAAATTGTACTACTTGTGTAAAACACTCCCATGGTCTTGGAATAAGTCTTCAAGTCAATAAGAATAAAGCTTGATTTCCCCAGTGTGTGGTTGGGAATCTGTAGTATGTATGCTGGCGTGTAAAGTTTTTATTTATTTATTTATTTATTTACTTATTTATTTGATGTTGTGGATGGTAGACCACAGCTTACAGCTGAAAACTATGTGGTTGGTAGTCTGTGTTAGGTGAGTATTATGTCTTTCTGAGAACTTTTGCATTCATGCGATAAGATTCCTCTGGAAATTTTGCAACTRTTGAGTTGATGTGTTGGTAGATAAAACTTCTCAATAGTTGAATGCTGACCCCACAAACTGGACAGCATGTAGGGGGAAAAAAAGAAAGCAGCCTGCTGTTTTTGTYATATTTTCAGATTGGATTGAGGGATCGATAGATGTTTGCAAAAGTAGAAGATAAATATGTAGTGATTTTTCCTTTTTCCCGTCCTACTAAAAGAATTGAATCTGGAGCCGTATGCTTTTGGCGTTTCATTAATTCTTCACTTTGTGCAAACAGATGAAGACTTGAGTTAATTCTTAATTTGCATGCTGATTGAACTGCCTTCATTTCTAGGAGCATTCAGATTTTTTTTCCTGTAATATTGCTTGAAAATGCTCCAGACTGCAATATTATGGTGTAGAATGAAGCGAATGTTCAAAAGCTAGGGTTAAACAATTCTGACTTTTCCATCCTTCAGGCAAAATGGGATGAAGACAATGTAGTAAACCTGACTCTTACCGAAGCTAACTGTCAATTACTGTCCCAGATTTTCACTATTCTTTTGTTCATGTTTTGTTTTTATTTGACTTGCTTATCTATTTAAWTTTAGATGGTGGTTTGTTGAAAGGTGTTTATGTTGTCAGGTTCAATTATAACCTTTTGATAAAACTTTAATTTGAAAATTTGACACTTTCTCATCTGAGATTTCCTTCCTTGCTCTGATTTCATAATAGATTTCTCATAATTTCAAATGATTTTTCCAACACAAATTCAAAATATTGGTACTTTCTATGGCAAACTGAGCAGAGATAAGTGCTCAAATTCCACAGGTCTTTACTGCAGTATTCTAAGAAGATGCCATTGGGACCTTCCCTGCATGACTTCTTGTCAGCATCCACAGAGGTGACACCTCAGTGAGCATTYGGCTAACATAACTGATTAAGTAGACCTAAATTCAGCTTCTGCATTAGCAGAGCAAATGAGAGACAGATTGTTTTTTCCTGCTGCAGCAAAGAAAAGCAGAAAACTTTTTATTCTGATTCTGTAGAAAATGTTGAGTAGATGCAGAAACAATCATCAGTTATCTTGATGAAATGGCTCCTGATGATGACTCCTCATTTAAGCCAATTTCTGTGAAGTATGTAGGTATATCTWTACTGTGTGTGCTAGCTGACTTAATGATAATTTGGAGTGCCCAGCAGCACCCCAATGTAATCTACAGCACATAAAGTAATGAAAACACAAAGCGTAGAAGAGCAAACATTTTGAGTAAATGGTCCATTATGTTTCTCATGTTTAAAATATTGGATGATACTTGCGTGCTTTGAGACTTAGTCCAATAACTTAGTTTTTCAAAGCTGCCAAATATTAAGTATTGCATTGCTAAGTACCTTGGTAGTGATGGGGAACTGCAACCCTCTCCCTCCCACCCAAAAAACTTTTTTTGCTTCTTGTTCCAGGAGGTTAAAAAAAAAAGTCACTCCCACTTCTGCATCAGAAACGAAACTAATTTAAATATATGGGGAGCCAGTGGTTGAGTTTGCCAGTGCCCCTTTGAAGAAAGCACAGTACAGACTGCTAATAGACTGGAGATATCAAACTGAAAATGTTAAGCTTTTAAAATAGGACTTTTATTATCCCATTATCTTGTTTCTTAATTAAACTCTAAATTAGAGGTTGTTTTAATTACCACTAGAGATTAAAAAAAAAAAAAAAGGAGTATAAGCTGATACCTTATTAACATTGCAGTGGCAGTCTGTGGATCTGCTAGCACTTACGCTGAGTTGCAGAACACCATTTATTATTGAAATCAACTTTTAAGGTCATAAGACATAAACACTCAATCATCCTCCTTCATCATAAACTTCAAATGTTTCCATACTGCATGTTTTAAAAGTTCTTTTTAGTTTTAATTAACTCAACTTGTAGGAGCAAAGAATTTTAAGGTATGAGGAACAAGTATACAAATGATTCTTCACAGTTACYGGGTTTATTATGAGTAGTAAAACGTATTTTAGTATGGCTTGGCAGAGTAAAATAACCATGAAGCACAGCTTAACAGTGAAGACAAAAGATTGTCTGCATGTATAATTATGATAGAGTGGAAGTCTGTCTTATAAATTTGTTCTGCTGCGTTCAAGAAATACTTCATTGTTCTACAAGAGACAAATAAATCTTCTTTCACAGCTTATGGGAATATGAGGACATAAAAATCATTTTTCAAATAAAAAGTGTGAAGAACAATCCAACAGTCAGGACTAAGGTAACTTTTGCTTCTGTGGCCTTTTACTTCCATTTRTGTTTCCTAAATTTCTGTTAAGTTCACTTCCATTTCCAGAAACCATCGTCATATTGGAGAATCCTGGAACCTTGGGCTGTACTTCGAGATGTGGGAGTGGAACAAGCTTACCTTGCTTCCTACCCGCAAAGCAGAAGTCAGTGTGAGTGGATATACTTTTGAAGGAGACAAATGCAACAGATGTACGAAGTATTTTTAGCATGAATTTTGCAATTTGCTTTTTCCACCCAGGGTTTTGCATGAAAATCTTAGATTTCATTTCTTGTAAGGAGCTGTGACTTAAGTGCCYGTCCTTGTTATCAGAAAGGCCAGGCTTCGCCATGGTTACTGGACAGAAATATAAGAACTTGCATGCTTGTTTGCAGTGCTTCTGTTGAGCATTGATATCTACATTGCTGTTACTGAGTCACTCATAGGAGTTATTCTTTGTTGGAAAACAGTAAACCTTTTTTTATTTGATGAGAATAACGAGCAAAAATCTATAAGATTCATGTCAGAATTCACTCCGGCTTTTAAAAAACTGAAACTTCCAGATCAAGGATTCACTTTGTATGTTGCCCCTAGTTTCTTTCCAAAAAGAAAGCGTTTATTAGACTATATTAATGAAGTATGTTAATAAACATTTGAAGATTTCAGCGTTTTGATATCTAAAAGTTGTATAATACATTCACTAAAATATAAGCTGGACAGTATTGCTACTCACATGCTCAATGATGCAGATCCAGCATGGGTTGATAAAACTGTCTATTTTATTTTCATTTGTAGTTTGAAATGATCATAAATATCTAAAGCTAAATAATCCATGCATGAAAATCTGTTCTGTTAGGTTAGTCTTGACATTTTGAAAAAAAAATCTGCTTTGTAATCTATCAAGGCTATATTTAAAAAATAGTCCCAAAATCCCCTCGTTGAAAAATAAATAACAAATCACTCAGTAAGTATAAGCATTTTTTAGAAAGCAGAAACACAGAAAGGCTTAAAAATGCAAGTGTTTGTGTCAGAGTATGGATCCATGACGCAGGTAGCCTTCATAATCTGATAAACATACTTTCTCTGTTTTTCTCTATGTAGTCGAGTTTGTTCTGCTTTCTTGTATTTTACCTTTGATTAGGTTTAAAACTATGTTTTGGATCAGACAGACTGCTTACAAATTATAATTTTGAACTGCAAGTGAAAGATACTGAGCCATGCAGGTGGAGAGAACTCGGCACATACAGCCTGTTCACTTCTGTGCGACTTGTTTGCAGGTGGAGAGCAGTTTTAGTCTGGAGCCCTGGTATCCACACTTGCCCTTTTTGTGCAGCAGAGAAGGGTCTCCTGTCTCATCCACACCTGTTTGAGGGAGGCTTTTGGTCTCCTTGTTTGAGCCAGTACTGTCACTACCTTACAGGAGCAAAGTGCTACAAGGTAAACTTTAGTATCCAAAGCCACTAAAAATAGGAAGGCTAGACTACTGCATTTAAAACAGTCCTGTTTTAAAATGTGTTGAGCACAATTAAAAGTTGGTTTCTAATCAGACTGTAAAGCTTCAGCGCACAGAAAATAAAACGACTTCAGAAAAAAGCAAAATACGAAGCACAGCCACTTTCAGGCAGTTTTATCAACATACCTAAGCTTCTTATCTCAATGTCCGCCTTTCATAAGTGCATACAGTTCTGGCCTACTTAATTCTTCCAATTACTTTAACAATTTTCCTAAATGCCCATAAGCATTAGTTGCTGTATGGAAAAAATTATTCTGCTACAGTGTGTTCAGTTAAAATATAGTTACAGATTCATCTGCTTTCTTCTATTGTAGCATCTTCTACTGTATCTCGACTTAATTAGTTTCAGAACACTGTTTGAAAAAGCTCATGTATGTTGCCTTTCCASTGAAGCTTTTACATTACTTTGAAGTTTTCACAGTGTCTACAGAATGGAAAAGGAAGTGCTTCATAAGTTTTTAGCACTTCTGAAAATATCTTGTAAGCTCAATAATAATGAGAAAAAATGGTGGGTTTGCAAGTTGTTTCAGTTTCAYGGGTGTCTTTTAGGGTTAGACCCTTGACTTCCACAATACACTTATAAATAGTGAATAATAAAATATTTTTCTCGAATACCACAAGAAAATTCCCTTTAATACAATACTGTTTTAATTTGACTTYTTTGATGTTCTCTCTATATATTTTCTTCTAGGTCAGCTTCATATCAATGATGCATTGACTGGAATTTAATTTCATACTGGATCTTTATAGGGAATACTGTAATAGCAGCAGCTTAGACATACTCTTGGAGTTAAGTTTTAYTGTTGTTTTTGTTTGTTTGTTTTAATSTAAGCAACAGCCTACTGCTACTAGACAAATTTCAGAGCTTTAAAGGTAAATCTTATATTACAGTGCAAGGTTGCGAAGGTTGTTAGGATGCTTATATTTTCAAGAGAAATTATCATAAAGACTGAAACCTTTCTTAATAGCATCCGCAAAATGGTATATTGAGTGTATCTGTGGTGTATTTTTGCTTGTACTGTGCAATATGCCTTTGTGCTGAGCTACTCGTTATCAAAGTTTACTGCTTAGGATTATTGAAGTCTGGATGCTGTTTGCAATATACTGTTCTTTGGTGTCTCAAAACTATCACGTAAGTCTTTAAGTTAGAGGGATGGTCCTGAACACACACTCTAGGGTGCATCATGCTGCCCCATCAACTGCCTTACTGCAATGAGGTTGCGATACTGGTGCCTCCCTGGTTGGATTGGTGCCCTGGGGGCTACCCCGAATCGGGTCCTTTTCTGTGCTTTCAGGCAGTGCTGTTTGCTCCAGCTTTCCTGCTTCTGGGATGACTCATCGACTCATCTTCCTTTTATTTATTTATTTATTCCATCTTGAGAGGAAGGAGTAATACAAAGTAATAACGATTTAATGTATGTTTTACTTCAGGCTAAATACTGATGAATCTTCATCGTACTGGAAACTTGTGCTTTGYTGCAGATGGTTCTGTTTATCTTGTAGAAAAAGGACATGCTGAACTTTGGGTATGTGTTGTGCTAAAGTTATTAAAGGACTTCTTCAGGTGGAATGGTAGGAGAACACAGCACTTCTTGCTGTGCGTTCCTACTACCTGTAGCAMACTTATGTATGCCGAGAGGAGCATCTGGAAGTAAGAAATTTCTTCTGCTAAATTTATTTTAAGCAATGCTCTAGTATTGAAGCTCTAGTATTGAAGCTCCTCTGCRTAAGGCAGCAGATGATCAAGGACGCATAGGAAAGCAGGAACCTTAACAAATTCCAGTGGAGAGGTGCCCTGTTTTCTGTGGTTACAGGTCTTCTCTCAACTTCTTGCTGGTGTACTTCAAATCTGGGTTTGGATGGAATGAATCACATCTAAAAAAGAGAGAGAGCCCCCTACATAATCTGTCAGAAAAGTGCCAGTAGCAGTGATCGTCTTGAGATGCAGGTACCTGTTTTTAGGACACGAGTCTGAAATTATAYAGCCACCAGAAAGCTGGATAGTAACTTTGAACAATGGTAACAGCTACTGTGATCAGATTCACTCCAGGTACTCTGCAGATGCATACAGTAATTTAACTCGCTGTAAATGCCTAATTTGATTTCCACAAGGTACTACTCTCAGATACTCTTGTGTTTAACCTTGTGGTTCTTTATCTTTTGTAAATGGTAATTTTTAAAAATGTATTCCCTCGTATTAATACCTTTGTGGTTTCTGTTTTGTTTCCCAAGACCCTGATATTCTCTTGCAAGAGAATGGAAAGAAGAATTATTAGATTTTTCTGGTGGTAGCATTTGATTAAGAAGGTTGTATTATTTTAGCTTTTCCCTGGGGGGGTGTGTGTGTGTGTGTGTATATATATATACACACATACATATATATACACACACACACACATATATATATGTATATATGTATATATATACATATACATATATATACATACATATACATATATACATATATAAATATAAAAATATATATATTTTTTTTTAGAAAAAACTGCCATTTCTACGTCAACCAACAGGAATGTCCTCCTCAGGACAGCACTAGCAAGAAAAGAAAATTAGTACTTTCTTTGGTTGTTTAAAGGTAATCTAATGTGGTGATATTTAGAAAAAACATTAATTCAAATTGTCATTATTTCTTCACTTGTTGCCTCAAAATCCTTCCTAATGCTAATTAGTGAATCAAGTAAATTCAGTAATCATGTAATTTTGGTAAATTAGTGATTTTTAGAGAGTCAGTCAAAACGCAAGTGCCTATTGAGACTATTAACTGTGTGTTTTCAGAGAAGACTAAAAAATGTTTAAGCAAAGAATAGCATGAAACCTCTAATGGCAACTCAGAAAGTGAAGGAGAGAGAGGTCGCTGTCAAAGGCATCTAATATGCATGTATGTGAAGGGTTGTGTGCCTATAGAAYTCGAAAAGAATCCAGCACGTATGTTGCTCAGTCTAATTATAACGTTACAGATGGCTATTACATAAGGAACGTCTCTAAATCAATGCAGTCCGTGCGGAGAGAGTTCTGAGTATGCCTAGTCCTGAAAGACCAGCAATTCGCTGTTTCTCTCCAGGAATGTATCTTTAGAAGCAGCACTGGGCTTATTCCCTACCAAGTTATCTTACGTTTTCATAGTATCTCTCATGCCATCAGGGTATTATTTATAGTTGGTTTTCTCTCCCTGATCCACCATGTTATTTCCYGTAATATGTTTTTATTTATACTATGTGCGTGCATCAGGGCTGGGCTGCATATYAGGTGGAACTGGTTACATTTTATTAAAAATGAATGACATATGCCCCTACTTATGGTCATTGTATAAGGACTGGGAATAAACTGATACAGAAAGCAAGATGTGAATGAGTGTAACTGAAAGGGAATAAATGTAGCTAGGAAGAGAATAACGTAYTAAAGTCATAATTGCCGAAGCTAAGTTTGGCTTTAAGTGCTTATGAAAACTGGCACTGAATTTTCAGTAGCAGAAGTAGTTAGGATCTGTGTGTTAGCATGATATCTCCAAATGTAATACTAAGTGAATTGGAAGGAAAAGTACCTGTTATCTTTAATGTGGCCAGTACATTGATGCAACAGGGGTTGAAGCTGGGAAAAAAATTTCGCAGTTTGATTAAGTGACGTTTAGAACTGATATAGTGATTGAAYATTTAATATATCCATTGCATTTTCATACTGAGTGAAAATGCCTCCTCTGTCCATAGGTAGAGAGCCCATTACTTTTCATGCATGGCATGGATAGTACCTAATGAAGAGCTTGTGGTTATGTCAGTRGTCCATATAGTTTACATTTTCAACTATGCCGGTGCTCCCATGTTTTAGATTTGTCCAAATTCTGTTACTATCTGCATATAAAATCCCTAGGCCCGTGCTAATTGTGATTTGAATCTGCAAGCCAGGTTTAAATATTGTAGTCTTCTAGCTTTCTCTCTACAGTTTGAGGGTATATGTCTGTTTTCTTACAGCTGACTGAATAAAAATCCTGAGGTGCCTAAGCACGAGGACTCTGGGACTTCTCCACCAAAGTGCTTTGCTAGATGCATGCTGCTACGCTGGCTGTTCTAACGTAACTAACCAGAGTGCCAGATACCTCAGGGTCTTTGCTGAGGTAGCCTGTTGCTAGATGTTCTGGATTTCTGGCTGGTGGATTTTTCAYAGCATAGGACTTTTCATACTGTAATGCCATACAATAGCAAACATGAGGCTTCTGGGTCAGATGAGCAGCATTTTGGTAGTCTGCTTGTCCTGTATCTGAAAATAACTGGTGTACTAGGATGCCAACTSTACTTTCATTTAAATAGTGCAAATTTGGTATATAGACTGGGAAGATTTAGATACAGGATYGAATGCAATATAGCTTATCAGGCTACTGCCTGGTCTATGCAGATTTTCATGTGTTTGATTTAGCTGGATCCTATTCATGGTAAAAAGGTTACTAAGCTTCAGTGAAGGAGATTCTTTCCAGATGGTACTACTTTTAAGCATTTTTTTTAATTTAATTTGAAAATGGAACCGTATTTGAAAATACATAAACTTTTTAACATTTAAACACTAAAATTTATCATTGTTGTGACATAGTTTTTGTGTTTAATATGAAATATTTATTGACACGTTAAATGACAAAATTGTCTGCTTCTCAATAATGATTGGAATCTGCAGAAATTGCTCAAGTAGAAATACTGGGAGCTTGCAGGAGCCCTTAAATTAAATACATAATGTTAAAGTGATTGACTTGTTGGTTCAGTGTGCTCTGCAGCATAGCATAGAACAGATGTTAGTTTATTACCAGCTTTCTCTGGGTTGACAATATAAGGATAGGGAGAAAGAGCTGGAGTCTGCAGACTGGTTAATTATGTAGAACAGCATGATCTATATAAAGTTCCTGTTTGATGTTGGGAAGTATTAAACACATTAAAAATGTTCCAGCTTTCTGTTTGAGGACAGAACTTCTGTTGCACCTTTAAGTACACCAGTGGTTATATCAGAAAACTTAAGTGTTACAAGCTTTGGGTTAGAGTCTCTGAGCTAAGACATATGGCGAGGTGAGGGGGCTCTCTAGGAAAGTGTGTGCAACCTGTCTTTGTGCTTCTGCACTACACGCAGGAGGAGAGAAACCATAAAAGGAACGACAATCAAAAAAGTGGTATCTGCCTGTAGAAAACAGGACTGCCAGGGATATTCCAGCCATCAAGCAAAGAGCCCAGCTGCTGTAGCCAATAATACTGTGTAATACCGTACAAAAATGCCTCCTCCCCCTGTGAAGATTCTTGCCMCTTCTGGTAGAAACCGTTCCAAAATTTCATTCATTTGATGATTAGGAATTTCAGTTTCAAACCATACTAATTAATACCCACTTTTTGAGTTCCAGTGGTGTTTATAGCTTTATAGTTTTTCTCCTTCCCTTTCTTACATTCCTRATTTATTTATAGAGAGCACTCTTAYTGCTGCTCAGGCTTCGTTTTACTAGGCTAATTAAAGCAGACTCTTTTAGTATTCCCTTTGTGCCAWCCCGCTCTTTGCTTCCCTGGTCGTTCCAGTAGCTTTCCTCGGCACCTTGCGGAAGGTGCTTGAATTCCAGTATTCCAGTTGAGATCTTAGCAGTTCCTTTTAAAACGGCTTTAATACATCCTTATCTCTACCAGTGATGCCTCCTTTGATACAGCCACAGATTGCTATTGCGTTTTTCACAACCRCATCACTATGACAGCTTGTATTCATCCTGATTGATTAATATGCCCAAGTCGCTCTCCTCCTTCGTTATTTCCAGCTGTTATTTCCAGCTAATGTTATTTCCAGCTGATGTTACCMTCTAGCTTACAGGAGAAGTTCTTGCTGTTCCCTGAATGCTTGACCTTGACTTTGTGCTATTACATTTTGTCATTACTACCACTCTGGTCCTCCAAAACTACTCAGTTTGTGCAACATGATGTTCTGATCTTCCTCAGTGCTGACAATAGTTCTTTTTTTTTTTCCTTGTCATTACCAAGTTTCATTATTGTGATCCACTTTTTTTGTTCCATTTTTGTTATAAGGTCAGTCCTGAGAATTATTTGTAAGGAACTCAACTCTTAACCTCAGTCTTGTCCAATAGTTTCTTTCCATATTGTCACCTCACTTTTTTAGCAAAGCCCTCACTATTTTGCATTAATGTTATCTCTCTCCATCTTAAAGAGTATATATTAGTATATCCAAATAGTATTGTATCATATGACTCAGTGAAGTTCCTACTTAAAGRCATTCATTTCTGTAATACAGATATTAGTTACCTTCAGAATATAGGAGGTTAGTCTGGGCTATCTGCTTCTGGATGTGACTGTAACTAAATCCAGCCTGTTTTGGGGGTGGAGGTGGGGGCGGGGGGGAAGTCTGGACGATTTGTGGTTATCTGTTAAATCACTGCATGGTTTTGTGGAAATTCCAAATGAAGAAAATGAGTTTTTCAGTGCCACAAGAACTATTAATACTTCTTAGAAGTTTTTCTGAGTTTCATTTGAACTTTTCTGGATGTGAAATGAATGTGTTTTTAAATGTCTAGCCCTCCTTTTTAAAGTTGTATTAGGCAAGTAACTGGAAATCCTGGTGATACCTCATATATGGCTTCTAAGAATTACTGAATAGACTAAGAAGTACTTCATGCTGCATACTGTGAGAAAGAAGTAAAGGATTTTATAAAAGTTTTTGTGAGATACTAAGTTTTGGTCTTTGTGATGAAAAGGAACCTCCAAAGTATTAAAATCAAGTTCTGTTAATATTCTTCTAACACGCCAGCACTGGGATTGCAGTATATCTTAACGAAACACAGTATTCAAGCCTGCTTTTCTTGCACAGAAATACACCCTACAAATCTGCTAGAAAAAACTCCCTAGTAATGCACGGCTTCCTTAACCAACACGATCGTTAGACATAATCCTATCTGTGTCAATCTTGCTAGCCTTCACCTTGGTAGCACCTGGCTGTCTCCTTTGTATTTAAAAATAGAAATGACATTCTCCCTCCCTCCCTAGCTCTTTAGTTCGTGGTTGAAAGTGTGAAACACCTGAGGGAAAAGCTGAATTGCAGGGCTGGGGCTCCAGTTGTGARTGCAGGTAAGACGCACTGTTCTTTCTCTGGCAGCAAGTGTTACAGTCTTTAAAGTCTGTTAAAGCCTTGAGCAAGTCCTGGGCTTGGTGCTCTCTATGGGATCACAGTTTCCCTGGGCACAGAAGAGCGAGTGGCAGAGGGAGACACGACCTCACCAGCAGCAGCAGCAAATGCTGAATACGGCAAGACGCTGCTCTGTGCCCCAAATGCCACAGAGGCTTGTCCCAGAAGAACAGCGGGTGACGAGCTCCTTGTCATCTAGGCTTTCTCAGCRGGGTGCTTCATGCTACGGGAACTGGATTGCTGTTAATGCACTCGCATTCATTTTTCACTATGTGATTTAAATAGTTCAGGGTGGGAGTCACAGATGTGTGATGCAATGTGGTTTTGCTGTCAAGTGAAAACTTGTTGGTTACAGATGGTTATGAGTTTTTCTGCTGTTTTTATCTTACCATCTAATGGCGCTGATGACATCATGTGTGTGGCGCAATACAGCGGTGAAGAATACCTTCTCTGCTTTGGAGAATATAGGCATGAGTAACATAACATAGAAACAGCCTTTCAGGAATTATTCAACGCAAATTGATAGGACAGGAGTTGTGCAAGGTCAGAAGACTCAGATTTTGCTAGACTAAATATTATTGAATGGGGAAAGGAGTAGGAATCTATCTGTGTGCAAATACCACTTCCCTATGTTGTGTGGATCCTAGACAAAGTAGACAAAGCATGTGCTTTGTCCTTTTTCCTTGTTATTCCTCACTCTTAACACTGGAAATAAACAACTCTTCTTACTCACATTCTGGCTTTTCTCAGTCTTATTGTAGCTAATCACCTAATAATATTTTSTGGGGGTTGCAGAGTAGTATGATATAACATGATAATATTTGTTGTAGTTGATTATCTTAAGAGAATAAACACATAAGCTGTTGATAAACTTACCAATAGACATCATTAATCTTTTGAATTCTGTATATTGCAAAAACAGTAATGCAGAATCTGGTATTTTTGAACAAGTAAATTTATCTACAAATATATATTTTAATCTTGACCACACTGGAGGGTGAAAATACTGTTTTGTGAGCTTAGGGTCTTTCATGAGCTCAAATGGGGAGCTGGATTGGTGCAAGTGCTTAAAAACAAGATCGCTCTAAGAGAGAAATGCTAAAAAAAAAAAAAATGTGTACACATACAAATATATGTATGTATATACACGCACAAGATACCTCTGCCCCCCTCCAGCCCTATGCAAGTATATGGGTTTCTTTTGTGGCATCAGTAGGTCTTTARGTAGCTGTATCTCATTGCACCTCTTTACTGAGAATTATTCTACTTACTCAGGGCAGACTGTGCAGCTCTCTGTTAACAATTATGAAATGCGATCCAAAGAGAGAAGAGAGAAAAGAARAGAACTTGTACATTTTCTCATGGGAGATAGGGCCCAGAGCACAGTGGGGAAGGCATTACAACGCTTCCAACAAACTTCTGGGACGTTCAAGCTCAATTTAATCTCCACAAGTAACCCTGCTTTTATGAAAATACTCCCAAGTGCAGCAGGGAGTGAGCCTGGCCAACCATATCTGCAGACAAGTTTGTTTTAGACACTGGAATTGAATGTTAATAGATTAATTTGGAAATCTACTCAACCTGAAATTTCATTTAATAGAAAAAATGCAGAACTGTAATATGAGTCATACTGGAAATATTTATTTTAATAAACTTTTATAGATGATGCACCTTAATAACCCTCTTAAAGTTGTAAAGCTGAGCCTTTGCATATCTAGGTTTCAGASTGTCTTGGGTAAAAGGGTGGCCTGGTGCTACAGAAATGCTTCTGTGTTGTCAGAAACCTAAGATACAAAATGGAGCTCTTGAACCCACGCTGTCTGTGAGTGGTCACCATCTTCTAGTTTTACAGGGATAGAGAACCATTTCTTCCTCTTCCCATTTTGGGAGCACTGGAAACTAATATACAAGTATGTAATTGTGAGGTTAGGTTTTTATTTTTTTTCTTGCAACTGTGAATCTTGACCTCTGTCTCTTTTCTCATCCACCTGAAAAGCCGGTAAGGACATTAGGTTTAAGGACTCTAAGCTATCTTATGTTGTTTATAAGGGATTTGAGTCATTTCCTCTTTGTTGTGATGTGATTAAAGATGATGATTTTGTTATGCTTAACCAAGAAGAGCTTGGTAGTTACCATTACTTGCAAATGAAGAGCAGAAGWGACTGTATATCCCTTTCTACTACAGCAGCATCTTGAATTCTGATAAATTACACTTGGATTGTAAAATTAAATTCAGGGGGATCCTGGGTAATGAAGAAGACAGACACGTTGTGAATTAAATGCTTAGATAAGACTGAAGTGTGTTCAGAAACATTCCTGTGTAAACATCCTGATTGTGAATGATGAAGGGAAAAATAAAAAGACCAGCTTCCAAGTTGCTCACTAAAGTAGTGAAATTAATCATTAATCTAGTTAGACGTTGCTTATTGATCCTGCACAGTACTATAAAATTGGTATCATGGTTACTGCCTGCCACCCAGTTGCTGCTAGCAGTGATGTAATTTCATCTTTTTGTCACAAAATTAGATGCAACTACTTATTTTAGTTGATTTCATTGCTTGATGCAGGTGAAAACAGCTCCTGGTTTGATTGCAGAGAAGTAACTACTTAAAGTTTTATTGCAATTCACTAATTTCCAAGTGCATATTTTAATTACTTGAGACATGAGTTATGCAGACTCAAATTACACTGTGGTATGGTTTTTCATGAAGCTTATTGGATGCTCATGTAATCTTACCTGTGCTTCATAGAAGTTAGAACTGCTCTAGTGTGTTGTTGTTTNNNNATTGTCTTTTCGTGAAATATTCCTTTAGTTGATTCTTAGGTTGACTTTTATTAATGTCTTTTAAGACTTTAGAAGTACTTTCATTATTTGTCTCTGTATAATTCATGAATAAGACAAATGTCTTTATGCACTATCTATATGTGACATTGGAAGGAGGGAAAACAATTCTATGGCTATCATTTGTTTTTATTTTTTTTATTTCTGAGTACAAAAATACTGATAAATTGTCTTGTATTTTGGAGAGCACCAGCAACTTTTTGTTGTTAATTGCAACTCTAGCTGTGTAACCTTATGGCCAAAACATGTTTGGGTATTTTAGGCTCAAGGACCTTTGGCTGGTTATCAACAAAAGCTGTGACTGGCTTAAAGGTTAAAGAGATTTATCATTTTTAAATGAATGAATGTCTACTAGTTTGGCCTGTATTTTGTGGTCTCATCTATAACATTTGTTATAGCATTATGCATGCTAATTGTAGCATGTTAGCAAATGTTTCAATAACCCAATTGGTGATGCATAGCCTTCCCTGCTACCATCAGTTTTTCAGTTCAGAAAAAGATGACCTTTTTTTTTCCAATATCAGATTTCTTTCCTCCGTTCCTCTCACCCTCAGCAAAAGAAACCAGAAGAACTAAAATTTAGTCTTTCTAATCCAGACACATCAAGGCTTGCATACCCTTGGGAACCAGATACTATGTCAGTGCAAAATTAGTTACCAAGCTAAAGGCCATTTTTCACCATGGTAGTTTGATCCAAACCAAGTCTCCTCTAAATGAGGACAAGACAAAGGGGACAGTTAAGTGTCACTGGTAAGATGCACATATGTGAGATAGTGCTTTAGACAACGATGACTGCTTTTTTTTTTTTTTTTTTCTCACAGGTGTTTTTCTGAAGTTCTGCTGTTTTAAGTAGTAGTCAGCTGTCATTGCAATGAGTATCTAACTAGGGATAAATGGGGGAGCATTGTGAATGAAACCAAATTAATTACTCATATAACATTATTGAGTTTAGTAATTCAAACAATTCTCAATTCTCAAGTTAGAGAATGCATCTGCTTATGAATATTATAGTCCTACAGGATTTGACTACAAGATCATATGCTGGTTTTCCACAGCGTTTATCTTACTTGTTGTAGAAGATGAGAGGTGCATAGTGAGTCAGGCAAACTGCAGTAGCAAGAGAAATAACAGTCTGGGATTGGGTAAAGGGATGCAGACTACATGGAGACCTGGGGTGGAGGAAGCTTGAATGTATGGTAGTATGTGTTGTATGGTGTTTAGGTATGRTATGATATGAATGCCTAGACATATAAGAAGTTGGTTTTATCTGTTTCAAAGGTCCCCAGACATACYGTCACTTTCATTGATTAATAATACCTTGAGAGTTTGTCCTTAGTTATTTGTGAGACTTCAAGCCTTTGTTAGAACGAAACTATTACATGCTGATCTGTTCCTCTTGAGCTCGTCTGTTTATACTGTACGTATGTTGCTCTGACCGCTTCTGTGTTAGTTAATATCTGAATACATCTACTGTAAGAATTTTATTTATATAGATGACACTACTGGCTACTTAGAACTTCTGAAATTCAAGCCACTGATGAGCTATGTATTTAAATATAAATTCAGTATTTTAAATAACATTTTCCAAAGAGATTGATCTTTATTTTTTTAATGTGTTGATTTTTTTTGTTTACACCTCTCTCAAAACTCACTCATAAAATAAAATGTGCAAGCTATTAAGAACATCATTTCTAGACAATGAACATTATTTCCAGAGCCACTGAACTTTGAGGAGAAAGGTAGGGAAAATAAGAAAAATCAGATCAGGGTTCTCAGTTTTCAGTGCAAACCCCAGCCAGCATCCTGCCTCATAACCTCTGCTCGTTTGAGCCTTGTATGCATTGCAAGGAAAAAGACTGTCTAAAAKAATTTGTTGGATATTTCTCTGAGGGTGGAATTTGACTGAATTTGCATTTTAGAGGGAGAAGCTGTTATCCATTGATTTGCCAAAGTAACCTGTTGGGGCCAGTAGTCTGCATCACCTTCCATTGATATTTAATGCTTTATGGAAAGTGACTAAATTTTTGATAGTTCTAAACAGTTTCAAGAAAAGCTTCAGAAATATTTATATTCTATTTTTACTGCAGTCAAAGCTGGAAGGGAAAAGAAAGGTACACCTAGGAGCCTCTGGGATGAACGTTTCAAGACTGAATTTCTTTCAGTCCTGGCAAAGAGGGCATGGTGGCATGCTTCTTTTGTTGTTGTTTAGCAGTTTTTTTTGTGTGTTTTGCTTCCCTCCACAAGATCAGAAACTATTTTTCATCCTATGAAAAGAAGGAAGGCAGAGGGAAACTCTGTATATTTGAAATACTCAATATCTGAATTCTGAGAGATTGATTCTTGTGTTTATGTTCATTTTTCTTCCTGTCCCTTCTTTTCTGCCTGCCCCTCCATCTGCTTCCCCTTGAGAAAAAACAGATTAAAGACCAGCACAGAGAGGTTTGCAGCGGCTGACTGCAGAGGTCACTCTTCTATAGGGAAAAAAATTCTAAGACTTGGCTTTTTCTGAGGAGAAAAAAAAAATCCTGAGTTTCAGGCAAGATTGCCATTGTACAAATCTTTCCATTGGAAAGTCTCTGAAAAGGACAAAAACAACGTAGGAAGATCAGAGTATTTYTACATCTTACGGGAGCAAGGGCAGCTCTTTCATGTTGGGGTCAGTGCTTAGCGGGTAGAGCCCAGCAAYGTTTTGTTTTTGAAGGAGCATTTTGAAACTCTCCCTTGGATTCTGTTTCAGATCATATTTTTGAAGTAAACATATGGAAAGGAATGAATACATCTATATGTAAATCTATCCTGTTTGCATTTGAAGAAGTTTTCATAAAAAATGATGATAAGCAGAGCCACCTCAACATTTTCCAGCACATACAGCGTTTTCTTTGTCTCATGCAGATTCTGTCCATTGTAATCCACTGATCCTCTATGGCAGGAGCCTTAGAGAAATAAAAATGATAAAAGTTTTGTGTGATATAGATACTGTGTCAAAGAAAGGAAAAAAGAGGATTACTAGCAGAAATATCTTGCCTGGATTACACTTCAAATATAATATAGCTCTGAAGTCCAAGAAGTGAATATGGATTTCTCAGCCCCAGTAAARGCCAGTAAATGCAGCTAACTTTACTTATGTGCATTGTTGTATTAACTTTTAAAAAGCTTTTCCTTGTATTCAGRAAACAGTGGCTAGAAGACTCTTGTCATTAGTTACTGCTGTGTCTCAACCATTCAATTAGTGCAAATGTTGGTGTCAGTTTTTTTTTGTTTGTTTTTTTTTCTTTGTCTGGGTCCTCATGTCCTCATCAAAACCTTTTCGTGTTCTTCACTGGAAAACTAGCTTATGTTATTTTATTTCTTGTTGCCACTCTGTATGTGGAGTCACTGTATGTCAGCATCTGAGAGGTTTGTTAGAGAAAATCATGCTTGCCTGGAAATGCAGACCAAAGGGACAGTTTAATCAAAGACTAACTGAAACTCATACCATCCATTGCAATCAGAATAATCAGTTTTCTCATGTAAGGAAGAACTCCTCCGGATCACCTTTTTTGTACTTCCAGTGCAGTGTGTGTACCTTTTTTTTTTTTATCATAATGAAAGGATCTGATCAGCTTTTTTGATGCATCTTCCAGTGCAGTGTATGTAGAGGTTTTTTTATCATAATGAAAGGATTTTTCTTGTATTTTATTTGGCTGATAAGCAAATATTCTTCTGGTTTGATATAAAATGACACAGAAAAGAACTAGGGAGACAAGACAGAGATAGAGGAGGAAGCCCTATATTTTCAAACTTTCCCACATAAATGGATTTTAGACATCTTGTCAGCTAGTTTTCATATGTGAGAAGAATGGATGGAGGAGAGCGGAGGTTGTACACTGGAGTCTTTCAATGAGAAGTCAACCTTGTGGTTCTTCCTAATGGACCACACGAATGGATTTAATTGCATCAGGCTCCAGCAAAGATGAAGAGAGGGTTTAAAGGAAGGGAATGAGGAATGGGTCAGGTGACAATGCAGCAACTGGTAAGAAAATCTGACTTCCTCTGTCTCAGTTGGGATCAATGCTGATTCTATTTATGGAATTCCCCCATGATGTCTTCAGAGTAATTTAGTGTTTTGGGGAAAATTTAAGAGGAGCCATTTTTAAATAGTTTCAAAACTGATTAAATTCATGAGAATTCTATGAGGAAAAATAGATTTATGRGTAAGTTCACTTTTGAACCCAATTTATATAAATAAGGCTCAGTGATAAATAGTGCTCAACTCAGTCTGGATAAAAATGAAATGTAATTGTATCTGAAGTTCTCATGAAAATTCACAATAAGGTTATAAAGCTTCTGATCTTTAACTGGTAGCCTTTTCTGTGGCCGCAAGCCCAAGATTTTCCCARTAAGGACACACAATTTCCAGGACTGCCTTGCTTCTCTCTCTCTCTTTTCTTTTCATTTTATCTTTTTTTCTTTATTTTTCTTTTTTTTTCTCTCCCCTAGAAATGTCTCCTTTGAATCTAGACCTTTTMCTGAACACTCTGAGTAGCCTTGTTTCCCTCTTACAAGCTCTTAGAATTWTCTATCCTTTAAAGCTTGTTATTTAAATACAGGCACTTTGGAGACTAGTATTTAGGGGAGGATAAGGAAACAATGGCATTGTTGTTCTTAGGAGAGTAAAACTGTGTTCAGAATCAACTTGTGTTATTGCAAAATAAGCTTTAGTTCCAGGAAATAGTTTTTYTTCCCTAGGCTTTTACCCATATGCAAAACAGATTTAAAAAAAAATAAATAAGTAAAATATAAAGCAAACAAAAAAAAACCCCTACATATGCCTCTGGCATACTTTTAATTTAAGAAGAGTTCTGACATTCCAGATTGAGTGCAGCTCCTTTTGCAGAAAATTTTTAGCTCAACTGCTTTATAACTCATAATTTATCATAAATAAAAGCCACCATGATCTGAAAGGTGCATTTTAGGTTTTTGAAGGATAATAAAAGATATTTTTTCTCTTTCTCTTCAATCCTCTGGCTCTTTCCCTTAAAGCTATGGAAACAGTCTAGCCTGAAAGATGGTATGGAACACATTTAAAACAATAGGGAACAGATTCTTGTCTATGCTAGTATTCTGCATTTTTAATTCACAAAGCGGTGTTAAGGCCTCACTGGTCTGTGTCTCTGAAAGTAATACCTATTTTAAAAATCAGMTCTGTATCTTTTTAATGTTTCATTCTCTTTGGTGATACACTGCTGCTGGACATTGCATCAGGAGGAAGCTACAGAGAAATACTATCTTTCTTTACCTAAGAAAGATATTCAGTGGGGAAAAATTTTAGATCCATCCTGTTCAGCAAAGTAGGCAAATTGCTGAGGCAGRCTCGAGTTGTCGCCGTTGAGGTAAACAATATTTTTCTCCATTGTTTCTGTTTTCCATGATTCTTTGTRTTCTGCTTATGTGTCGTCAAGGTCATTTGTCTCAAGTACAGCGTTGTCYTTAATGCATCCCTTTCCAGTTGAATTCACTGTCGGATCCTTATCCTGCTATTCCAGTGTCATAGTAACTTCTGTTACTATTTCTGTAAGCGTTGCAGCGTCAGTAATGCACGACTTTGTGCCGTAGGAAGAGCCGGCCCAGTGTGGTCGTCTTGGACAACGAACTGCAGCGGGGAGGACCGTCACCGGGGGCTCGCTGCGCGCTCTACCGGACCCGTGCGGGCAAAAGGCGCGGGCAGGTTCCCGCGCGACAGCGCCGGTCACTGTCACAGGCCCTTCTTTCACTTCCTAGGGCAGTGCTGATCGGATAAGCCGATCTTCTGATGTTCCGGTAATAAAACACAGAACATGGGAAAGCTGAATGCATTTCATTAATTTATTAGTAATCTTGTATTATAACAAATTTTTGGTCACTTTCACAAAGCAGGTTAAAATAGGCTTTTTAAAAAATTATTATTACTGAGTGTTACAAATTTGGAACCAGTATGATGGCCCTCGTAATGGGATCAGGACTTCAGATGATAATTCAGATGCCTGGTTTATAAAAACCATTGGTGTTACCAGTTACTATGCACGCAAATGTGAAGAAAAATGGTATCTTTTTACAGTGCAGGGAACAATACAGCAATACACAGAAATCAGAGAGAAGGGAATGCCTAAGAGGTACCATGAGGTTCTTATCCAAACGTTAGGCCTTGAAAGCCAGAAATTCTGTACAGAAACAGCAAAGAGAATTCATATGGGTTTCTATTATGACAGCTGCTACTCCTGTGGTTTCATTTTTGTGAAGCTTTGCCATTTTGAACAATGCCCCTTTTTTTCCCCCAGTTCTCAAAGTTTTACTCAATAGTGGATATTTAAGGAGTTGTTCAGCTTTTTGTTGACCTATGCTATTTCCAGAGGAAGAGAGTTAGTTGGTAATATGGATACTGTAYGTATTATTCCTGCTGATTCATTAGACTTAAAGTAGTTCAAATGTTGGAGTTATACTTTTCATTAACAAAGGGATATGTTCCAGGACCCAGTTTGAAAAAGAGACATGGAAGCACTGATAYGTATTTAGGGGATTGTGTAGTAGTGGCCCCTCATCCTTTCCCTTTTTTCAATATTTAGAGAGCAAGCCAAATGTGTTTTTAAAATCCTTTCCAAAGTCAGATTTCCTGTCTTTCCTCGCCCCCCTCTCCCTGAAATTATGCCATTCCTATTAACGTAATTCTGATTTAGTAATGAGATTTAAGAGTTGCTAAATCATATACTGAAGTAAATTCATTTCTCTTAATTTTGGGGGGGCTAGTGGTCTAGCAGTTAGTATATTTACCACTGCAGTTTTTATGGCTACACATTTGAATGTGTATGCTAATTACATGGTACACTTTGGCATATTAAATATAAAGTGTCTCCTAAGGCAAAAATGAATGTGGAGAAGAAAAATGAAAGATATCTCCTGTTTGCAGTCATCAAACTCCATCTTAACTCTGTTTAGTATTTTACCTTTGCTATTGTTCCTAGATATTTATCCAGAATCTATTTTCAAAGTATACCCACCTTTTCTTGTGTAAGCCTTCTCATTCATCCTAAGAGTTTTTTTTTTTGACACTTCCCATGCTATTTAAAGAGTAGTTTTATTCCCTAATTGTCATTGCAATGCAATCCTTATGTAAGCCAAGCTGTTTTTGTTGCTAATGTAAACAAGCTTTCCATTACCCGAAATTACTAGCATCCTTTTCCTGTTCTTGTGCCACCTTGAATCATCTTTCTTGCAAATGAATGCCCAGCTTTGTGTGCAGCAGTTCTGACGGGGTCTCACSAGCGGCCGCGGCCTGTGAAGCGCTCCGGTTATTTAAGAGCTGGGCTCTTCAGCTCTTGCTTTCCTGGAGAGTCATGAAGCTCGTATTGTCTGCGTCGTCTGTGTTTGTCCCCTCATCCACTAGTAGTTGAAGCCATTGGTTTCCAGCCAAGTTTGACAGACGGGTAGAAGTATCCAAGATAATTTCTTTCCTGTTTACTACGAGTGCAGGAGATACTACTCCCTGTAACTCCCAGGCTAAATGAAAAGCAGCAGARTGTCACATAATATGTGACAGAAAGAGCCTACATGAGAAAGAAGTTATAAATGCCCAAGTCTTGCCTGGAGCTCATGGTCAACCACAGAAGCCTGTTTGCACACACACATACACATAACCCATAAGGAACCATACTTAATTAGTATTAGTTCATTACTTCTTTCCATGTGTTACAGGTTCTCCACTTCTTGCAAGAAATTAACTATTCAGTCAGTCATATAAGAGGATCCAGATCTGYTTTTGTCCTTTTTTGAGATAAAAGCTCTCAAATTGCTGTTGTRGTTTTTTTTTTCCCCTCCCTGAGCAGACTTAAAGAAATTTCAAGTCTCTTCACCCTTCAAGCCCTGAAATCTTCARTAAGATTTCATTTTCTGTGACTGTGTATGAGCTCTAGTGGAACAAACCACTTAGGTGTGCTTAAATTCACAYCCCTGATATTTCTGTTGTCTTTAATGGGACTACTTGCATATTTAAAATTGAACAAATTCCTATATTCTGTGTTGAATTGGAACCATAATTTGGAACTCTAATCCAAAGATTAGAGTATTGCATCCAATTCAAAATTGGAAGGGATTTTATGTTCACTATTAGGTGACAGAATTTATTTTTTCTTAAAAGAACAAGWGTTAATCCATTGATCATTTCAATGGAATAATAACGTAGGATTTTTGTAAATTATTTTTGCTACCATGTGTTGGTGTGTAGGGTGGTAGTATTACTTTATACTTAAAAACAGAAGGACTTGGATGTTTTATGCATATCCTGGCAGTTTCCAAGTTGATCTTCCTAGCATACACTTGTTGTAAGTAAAATACTTGCTATATTTTCAAATATTTACCTTAGAGTAAACTTACCTTAGAGTTGCATCTCTGTAGACATATTTTGAGTTGTGTGAAGATTGCATTGACTCTTAGCCCCGCAGAGATAGTTTTTCCTCACTGAAACTTTTGAATGAATGAGTAATGCAGAGACTTTTCTGTTTGTTTTTTGTTCTTTTGCTGTATTAAATAATTAGTATGTAGAAAATCCACTTCAAATATATGGGAAAAGTTGTTTAATTAAAGAAGCCAAGCTATTACCAAAATGTGATTGAAGCTGTTTCCTTGAAGGATAGACAAAAGAGGCTATTTTTGGTCTTAGGGAAGCAATCAGTACATCAGGCTGGCAGTATTACAGAAATGAAGTTTGTTAACAATAGTATTACAAGAATTCCTCTAAAAATTAAGCATGYTGCTGTATACGTCCTTTGGGGAGAATGTCCTGCCTAAGGAGTGTTTAAGCACAAATCTAAAAGCAGTGGGTTTTATTTGCCGTGGTGGTAACAGTATAATAAGACTTGTGCCTTGCTGTCTTACTGGGGGTAGGTTGACGGCAAGTATAGCCTAGTTTCTGAATTACTTTAGATTTAAAATGATATATGCTGTCCTCTAAATGGCATTTTTCTTTATTCTTGGTATTTTTTTTAGCTTTGTCAATATTCTTTAGCATTTTGTGTATTCAAATGATTTTAATAATACTAAAAGCTAAATTGTTGAGTGACACAAATTTACCTTTCCTTTAAGAAGCCTTTATGTTCAGAAATACAGCTTTACGTTAATATGCGTATAAATCAACATTTTTTCCCCCTGATTTCTAGCACTTAACTTGGCTTTCGCTGTGCTCTTCAGCTTGACGTAGGCCCCTTGATCTTCCTGAGTTATTCTGTTTTATTTAAGTCTGAACTGAGGTTAGAGGGCAGAACTATAATTTAGCTTTATTGGATAATGTTACAGGCAGCTGAAAGAGACTGAGGAGTGGAGCAAATTCGGCTGCTAGCTGTCGCTGAAAAACCAACCTCTGATGCTGAAGAGCAACGGAGCGGTGGCTGCAAATCCGCAGCCCGTCACCTGTGCAGCAGGAGCAGCGTGGACCGCTGCTGCCCGGCAGCGTTTAATGTCTCCCGGCCACTGCCCCTTTCCCAGCCGTGTTTTGCAAGAAGGGCCCTGAGTGCCGAAAATGGAGGAAAGCCAAAAACTCTCATTAAAGYGTCCCCCACTTTTTCTAGAATTGTGGCCCTTGTTCCGACCAACTGTTTTTTTCCAGCATCATTTTATAAGAGTAATTATAAATGTTTTCTGGAAACTGTACAAAAGTTACCTTGGATGAAAGTGCTGCATTTTACAGGAATTATCTTTTCTTATGAATCTCATTAGAAAGTTCAAGGATGCTGCATCCTGCTGAGCCATTGGGTGTTTCTATTTTCAGTACTTTGTGTGCTACTTGAGTCATATTGATTTCCAAATATTATAAATCTGGACAAAACAGGAAGAGTGTAATAGTCTCATACAGTAGCACAGCCATTCTTTTTTTCTAATTAGAGTATTTATCAAAATTGAGTAAGAATAGCTTAATATAATAAGAAACCATATTTTTTCTGTTTGTGACCCAGCTGCTGTTTGAACTGATTCCAATTGTTTTTGTCAGTGTTAAAATGTAAGTTTTACCTACTGTTAGTTACTGTTTTTTTTTTTCCCCACCAATCATCCCTTAAAAGTTTGAACATAAAATTCATACAGGTGAGAAGACATGAAATCTAACAATAACACAGAGTCAAAGAGAATTATGCTTCTCGTATCTGTTATCATTGTCCGATCTATTTATGTGTATTTCGTTGCAATAACTRATGTTATAGAATGCCAATTTGCTCTAATTTTGCTAAATTTATTCAGGTTTCAATTGCTCTGAATGTTTTAAAGTAACAAAAGTTATATGGATACACTTGGGGCTGTGAAATAGTGCTGGCAGTTGAGCTCTTTTGGGTGAGGATGCCTGCAATAGTTTTTGCCGTTTGAAGTAAATTAAGAAAGGTATCAACAATATTTTATTCTTCAAATACATATGGATACCAAAAAAATCCAGGGCCCTTGTTTCTTTTTGCTCTGGAGGTTTCAAGCCCTGGGACTTGGTGGCTCCAAGTAGCTGCCCATTTCCTATGAGCTATCAGCAGTCTGGCAGATTTCCTGCGCAGGCGCGAGCTGTTCTGGTGGATGTGGTCCAGTACGGTTTATTTTTGTGCTGCTAAGGGACTTTCTTCGTTTCTTCCCGTCGAGCGCCTCCTGTCCCTTTCTGTGAAGGGCACCGACAAACGTCGGGAGTTGCGTGCGGCAGGAGCCCGAAGGCGGCGKCGTCTCCGTTGCCTGCGGCGCGGTGAAGGCCTGCCTTCTGCCCGCTGCGGGACTCCCATGCAGGCAGGGGGGGGCTGAACTCGCAGTCAGCGCTCTCTTTTAGTAGGCAGTTTGGCTAACAGRGTTTTATAACGTCTGCTCAGGCTCGGATTTTCGCAGACAGCTCGTGTGCTGATTCACACGGTGATGAGATACTCTTTCCAGACCTGAGGACGTGCACCTGAAGGCATTGGCTGTTAGCTGTTCAAACCSCGCTGACACGTCCTTTACTCTTGGTTTAGAGAAGGAAGATATCAACTAGAAGGTTGTATTTGTCCAAATGAAGGGTTTATTAACCTGAGTGATGCAGATGGTCTGGACTGTGTCGAGGCTTTGATAATGAAGTCCCGCAGCTGCCTCTTGTACCTGAGTTATTTCTGTAGTTCCCTGTGAACCAGAACTGTAGTGGCCTATATACAGGAAAATCTCAGTATAACTTCAAACGTAGGTTAGTGTTAAGTACTTACTTGTAACACCAGAAAATGAAACCAGAATTTCCCAAGGCACAGGTCCTGCTGCTGTACATCCTTCCTCTCATGCTGCTTGTTCCTACTCCTTTAAGTATATCCGTGTTCCTAATCAATTCTTCACTGTTCTTGCACCCTCTACTCTTCAGTTATGTGTATTATTACATGTATTGCATGTACTTCAAATTCTAAAGCCTGTCTCTGTGAGAAGATATCTCAGGAGTATGAACCAGAATGATGTAAGGGCAGTGAAAGGAGTCACAAGTAATTGCAGCATTTGATATTGAGAAGATTCTCTTCAAGAAGTACCTCGTAAGTAAACTGAAGGACTAAACTTGTGAATTAAGGGCATGCCAGGAATCTGTTGCTTTGAAGACCAAGGAAATAAATGAATTAAAAGCTTTACTAACAGGGAGTTAAGGTTAGTCRGTGGTGCTGCGTACCTTTTTGAAGATGTGGAGAACAGGCAATAGAAGGCCTCTGGAAGCCTGGAAATGCATGATTTAATGTGTTCTGCTTCCACTGTATTATTCTGGTATGGCTGACATCCCACTGCATCTTCAGTGTCCTGTGCGATTGCTGCAGATGCCCCAGCAGCACGGGGCACTAAACACCTAGGCACTGTCGGGCAAAGTCCTGACGCATCCTTCTTTCCCTGGCAGACTTTGGATTTTAAATAGGTATGACAAGTAGGAGCTTTTCCCAGCACTGAGTGTGCTCTACACAAATTGCACCAGACTTGCCTGAGGTTTCATTCCGAGATGCTCCTTTCACTTACCCCTCAGTATACTTTCAGAATTCATTGTCATATATGCCAGTAGGCTATTAGTAATTCCATGACATGAAGGCATTTTTGTTCATCTCTAGGGAACCTTTGTAGCTGAATCATTCCCACACAATCAATTCAGTTCAGCCCTGAAAGGAGGCATTCTTGATTCCTTGGGATAAATATATACTCTTTTCAAATCACAAGATGCAGCTCTACCAAGCTGCTCTCACTAATAACTCCACTAGTCACTGCTTTGAGAGTTAACATAGTGAATGCAGCTGGAGTGTTTGCAAATATGTGCTGAAATGTAAATTTGTGAATGCAGCATAAACAATAACACATTGTTCGAGTCCTTTCGCATATCTATTCATATATCTTGTAGCAATTTTCAGGCCCCTGAGAACCATCATCTAGTCCAGTCTCTTGGATATCACTCCTGTATAGTTTTGTCAGGCTTTCTCTGGGAGTTCATCTCACAGCTCCAAAGAAATCAAGAGATGGGTGTCTCTGCTTGTTGCAGAGGTTTTCCTGTCTGTGAGCCCTTGTCACTGAATCATTCCCAGGGACTGCTGGCAGTTCCCTGACTGTGCATAGCCAAGGTCACACTGCAGAGGCGATGAGTACTTTTACTTTTCATTGCCTGACTCTCTGAGGCTGATGCTTAATCACGCTCCGTGATCTAAAAGCCTCTGAGACACCACTGAGCAACCCTAGACTGTATTAACTAAACTTTGGGTCATTCAAAGCACGTWGTATGTAACATATAACAAAAACTTAAAGCATGTTTTTCCCGTATTTTTTGAATTTTCACTCTTCATAGGAAAACCTAAAACAGRGACCTGGGATTCTTTGACTAAACCTTTTAGGTCCCAATATAAGTTTGATGTTCTGTTGTTTTGTTCCTGTGCACTTGGCCCAGCAAGTCCTTACAGGCTGTAGTTCAGATGGAGAAACTTTTAAGAAGAAGGAGTTAGCACATGAGGTGCCTTAAGGGGAAATCTTTAGGGCAGCCAGTTCAGGAAGCAGGCTTTTGTTGAACTYGAGTTTTGAGTACGCAGTAATGCCAAACCATAACAAGGGTTTGAACATTAACTTCTGGATTGTGTTTTTCCAGAGAGTTCCTTTCCTCCGTTCACTTTTTGTACAGGTTTGATTGTGTTTTGGGAGAGCCATAGTCTCCAAAGCTTTAAGTATTTGTATTACTTTATCCCTGGTATTTTGCTGGCTTATTATGAGAACAGCACTTGCCAGTGCTTTTAACTTTCATAGTTATCCTTACAAACAACAGTTGATCTTATGGTGAATTTTAAATATCCTTTCTTCAAAGGCATGCTGGGATATATTTCCTGTGGCTGAGAGATAATCTTCTTTATTATATTTACTACTTTTAACCAATCTCTGGTTTCTCTGCTAATTAAATTGAGGGGGGGAGTGTTCTTGGTTTTCTTATTTTGATAGAAGTATTTTCATCTTTAGTACTTCTTCACCTCTTGAGATACTGTGAAAATTAAAACGATAATACGAAAAAGCCACAAGAAATATGTTACTTGGTCTTGGTTTAGACATTTGTAATAGATTCTCAAGCCTCAAGTGAGAATATATCAAGAAAAGCTTAATTCACTTAACCAGAATGACGAAGGAAGTTTGTTCAGCATTATACTTCATTTTGACACAATTCTATTCACATTTTAATGGAATTAACTCATGATCTATGTACTCATGAGTTCCGATTGTATTCATTTCCATTTTTTTATTCCATTCATTGCTTTTCAAATACAACATTTGAAACGCAGCTGTTGAGGGGTGCTACATCACACTCCTGTCATCCTCTGAGTACTGGCATATAGATAGCATTAGCAGAACTTATTTTATTTGAAATAGTGTCTGAAGATATTATTTGTAGTAGCATATATATGTTTCAGAACTTATTATTTAAACATTCTTTTAAATTGTTACAGCGATCYGCACTGTCAAGGCAGGTCACGTCAACAGAAGCTGTTGCAAACTTGCCGTGGGTTTCCCTGTGAGATACTTGCTATATTTCCTTCTTGAGCAGACAAATCCTTTTATATCTCTTAAAAAAAAAAAAAAAGAAAAAAAGAAACATGCAAACATAGTTTTTCCTAGCACAGACATGAGTTCTGTCTCACTAAGTTCAACATTGTTACAATGATCAGTTCTACACGGTTTCACTAATCTGAATGATTTCTTCAACAAAAAGAGCCAAAGCATTTTAGTTAATGGACTTTTTTTTTTTTTTTTTTGGTATTCTGTCATCGGACTTCTAAAGTTGAAGAGTTTTGTTGCTTTTAATCAGGAAAATCAATTTTTTCTTAATCTTAGAACACATTTCTCTTCTGAGAAGTGTTCCGTTGTCAAATGAAATACTCCAGAAATTTGTTTGTGGAGTGATTTGGTTTTATCAAGCTAAGTATTTTGAACAGGTTGCTATGCTTTTCTTTATTGTCCTTGACATGAAGTGTTTGAGGAGAGTCATGGCAACTAAAGCATCAATAAGCTTCGGAAAATAGAGACTTTTTTTTAAGGGACTTTCCGTATAGGTGTAGGCACCAAGGTCTTAGAAATAGGAACGGGATGAACTAGATAGCAAGTAGAGTGCTTGGATTTTGAGAGCTCAGTTTTGAATGATTTGGTGAATGGACACAGGAAGGTGGCTAGACAGTGAAGGGATGAAGGGATTGCATTTCTGAAAGCTGGATGACAGAGTTAGAGGAAATGGAAGAGCTTGACAGATTGGAGCCAAATCTGCTTTTGTTGGAACTTTGGAAGTGAGATTTTTTTTTCCGTGAGGTTCATTATTGAGGGACAGCAAAAAGGTACAGGGTATTAGAGACAGGGTGCCAGAAAATGAAGTCCTATGTATTTAGGAGAAAGCATAATGTTGGAGGCTAAGCTGTAGGAAAGAAGAGACCTGACACTGAAAGGTCTGAGAATAGTTGCTCTTTACTACTGCATTTGAGATGAGCAGCTTGCTCAGGACAACCCCCCACCACGCCATCGTATAAATCAGAGAGGCAGAGRATTCTTTGCGATGACCGTGGACTTTAGAATTTGTAATAATAAAAAAGCTCTTCTTGATCAAAAGATAGTGATATAATGCACATGGCACTCACCACTATCTTTATAAATTCAGTTCCTTGAGAATTTGTTAGAATTTGTTGTTCTTCTGCAACAGTTGTCTCTAAAGAGGCTTGAATGAGAAACATTCAAATGTCAGACCAAACAAGAAGTCAATCTGAATCCATATTGGAATTCCTTCCAAAAGGAGTCTAAAAATTCCTTTGCAATTTCTTGAAAGTATAAGTTGGGACAGGCAGTGAAATGACCACAGCTCCTGCGATTTTATTTTTTTTATTTATTCTAAGTGGTCAATATTTGAAGACTGTGTTATGGCAGGCTGTGCATAGGCTGCTGGATTGGTAAGCACAAGTATACCTGAGTCTCTGGCAGTGATAATACTTTATAAAGGAGGTAGAAACCTGCTGGCTGAGAGCAAGCTGTGTCAACGTGCATGATGCTTTATCAGTTGTATTCTTCCCATTTTTGCTCAGATAAAGAAGAAACTCTTTGTCCATATTTAAAGTCTTTATTTGAGAATATTTTAGGAAAACAAATACCCTGTGATCAGCTGTCCTCTAGGCAGAATAGCGTACAAGAATGTCCTCATCCATTTTATGGGCTTAGAAAAAAAGGAACTGAAAGCGCGAAAGACTTTGAGTTTTAACACAGCAAAAATATTCAGCAGTTTTTAGCTAGGTTGCACTTTTGAAGCTGCTTTATTCAATTTGATAAATTATTCACAGATGACTGCAAATTCTAGCCAAATGGCTTATTTAAATGCATCATTGCTGGACACCTCACCAGCTTCTCATCCATTTCAGCACTGTGTATTTCTGCTTCATTTGAAAGCTTATTTTACTTAAGAAACCACTTTATTTTTTTCTGATTTACCGGCTGTGCTCAGAAAATGATGATTTTACTACTGTTTGAAAACCATKTACATTTTGCTCACATTGCAAAATGTTTAATGTTTGACTGCAATACTTTTTTCCTGTTTGTCTGGTCCTGTTTTGTATGATAATGCCTACAGTAATCTATTATTTAATAAATAGTGGTTTATTCCTTTTCTTCCCTCAAATTTTACCCTTCAAATTCTGCTGCTGGGTATTTCAGATGGAATGGCTCACAGCATATCTTAGTATAGATACTGTATCTCTGCCTTTTGCGCCTTTAAATGTTTTAATTGCAGTGCAAATAGAAGCAGTATGAATTTTGTGTGTTCAAAACCAAATTTTAATTGGTATGTTCGTTCCCTTGGGATACCCTGACAGTGGTTCAACCTGCAATATTGCATAGTAGGAAATCAAATTGCAAAAGGAAAAAAAGGTAACTTTATCCTACCTTCTTTCATATTAATATTTTATACTTGCAAAGCCCCCCAGAAAAGAAAAACGGTTGTTTGATGTGGTTTATATTTTCCAGCAAAAGACAGCTGTCTGTGTTTTCCCCTCTCTGTGTCAAGAAGGCTGAGGACTGTAGTCACTACTAGCCCTTCTTCAGCTCTTAACAGTGGATATGGGAAAGTAGCACGCAGATAGGGATCTTGGTACCTTGCCAAGGCATGTATCAGTATCTGAGATCACCTGCATGGCTTTGCCTCCAGAGCTGTACCTGAGAGCAGCAGACGTTTGGCCAGCTGCCACCCAGCAGCAGTGGTGGCCTTCAGGATTGTGGTGGCAAGAACCTGGGAGCCGAAGCTCCCTGCAGCCCCCGATGGGGCTCGGGAGAGACCTGGAGCACAGGAAACCCCACATCTTCACAGCTCCCCACCAGGGCTGGCACTGGTTTGGGGATCCCAACGCGCTGGCGTCCTGGCGCTGTGGCTGTGGCTGTGCAGCAGCCTCGCGGCAGGTCGCGGGAAGATCTGAGAAACCCCCTGGCCTCGCATCGCTGAGGGGACTCGGGGCACACAAGGAGGGGAGCTGCCAGCAAAGGCAGGCAGGGTTTTAGCTCAGCTTTCAGCGGAATTAAAATTTTCTGCGGGAACGTGTCGAATTCAGCATTCTCTAGCAGAATGTTGTTGCACTGGAACAATCTTAAGCCACCCTATAAAAAGGTTTAAATCCTTTCAGCCTGAAGAGAAGCAGGAAAAAAGGATTGGAAAAAGTTCCCACCTCCTTTGCATCTATGCAGTTGGGGTTTTGTTCTAGTAAAGTCTAAAATAGATCAGAAAGTTGAAGCAATCAGAAAATCAATGAGAAACTAAAGGACTGAGTATTTGATTCCTGAGAAGGAGCTTTAGGCATTGTAAAAAGTTTTGCAGTTCACTTAGGGATTGTTTGAAAATTTGAAGGGTGAGGAAGGCTGTGCATAATTTCTTAGCTTCTGCAGATCTTAATCCTARCTTATCCTGTGGCAGATGACAACATGGGTCTGTTCAGTGTGCAAAGAGATTTGTCACCTAAGACTTTTTGTATATTAAATAGTTGATATGTTGAACGTTTTTCATACTTAAACTTTTATTCCTCCGCATTTGTTCACCCTTCTGAGCCTCTGGTTTAAAATTGTTAAGAATTAGAGAGTTTAATAACAAAAATTTGGTCTCAGTTATTGATAATATTTTTATTTTAATTGATAACATACTATAACAGAATAGTTTGGGTTGTTTCCATACAGATCATAAAGCTTGATGAGACCTACTTGCAATCTAATCGTGGTCACTGTACATATTCTTGACTGAATTTCTACAAGGATTAACTTGAGCACAACTGCTATCTTTGTCTAATATTAATTAAATAATTTATCCCAAAGAGCATCAACAGTGAATTAATAAAAACCAGGAGGATTGCTACTTTTATTATGTTATCTTCCTTCCTTTCTCCTCCCCTGCCTGCCTAGATTTGATATGTCTACTTGGAAATGCTAAACCCCAAAGTGGGTGTTTTGAAAAGTGACTGCTGTGATGTTGTAAAGCAGTTTTATCATTCAAAGAAGCAAAGTTCRCCCAGCAGAAGAAACATATGACAGAAAGCCAAAGAACAGAGGCCCCATTTTCTATTCTGGTTCCCTCTTCTTGTGTATCTCTATGCAAGTCCCTTAACTTTCTAGGACTAAGAACATTTTTTGGTCTACTATTACATAATTCATTGTCCTGTGAATTGAATTTGAAGTGATTATATAGACATCCATACATGATGGTTAAGAATACAGCAAATTTGAAGTTAAAGTGGGGGGCAGTACTGAAATGTTAAGTATATAAGAGTAAAATTTTTTAATATGCTGTAAATCTTTCCCTGGCAACGGCAAATGGGTTTCAGTACGGAATTAAATATTCTTACCATTTGAGACATGTTCGGATTGTGGAGTCTTTTAAGTTGGYGTCACATGCTAAGAAGATTCATATAATGTATATTTTATGCGTCTTGCTTCTTCTGCCTGTCGTAGTCTCAGTATGGAACTCCTTTTCAGCTCCGTGTAAAGCCAGGTTATCTCCTTGTCTTTTAACAATTCTATTTGGTGTTAGCCCTTGCCCTGTACTCAGGAACACTGATCTTTCCCAACTATTTTTGAAAGCAGGCCGTACATTTTAATTTTTATTCCTTAAAAAAAAGTTACTCAAGCCTGATCCTAAGCTCTGGCTTCCCTGAACTGCTTGGCTTGAATTTGCATGTTGTCTTATTTAATATAGTTAAAGACTTGAGATCTGAGTCTCCTAGACTTGAAAAAGAAAAAATCCTGAATTAAACTTGAATTATTCAAGTGTCCTTTATTTCATTTTTCATAGTACTCCCCTGCCTTGATACATTGTATATGAATTTATTACTTCCTCTATATTTCTTCATATAAACATATGCCCCTACAGTAAATTCACAGCAAACTTCATCCCTGTTTTAGTCTTCTTTCTTCTAAGCCACAAGAAGTTATTACCACAGGTAAGTTTTTAAAGAATTTGCTTGTTAGAAATCAGGATGTGCTTTGGTTAAGACCTCAATTTGTGAAGTGRGTTTTGAGGAATGGCAAACTTTTCTTTCCATTTAAACAAACTTTCCTTGTTTTTGATGAGAGTTATTTTCAATCAAATGCTGATTATTTGGTTATATACAATTATTGAAGGGTGAAAGGATCCTTTTTCTGCAAAATCTTCTAAGCTAGGCAGCATGGTCTAAATGTTCTTCATACACCAGTTGGCAGAATGAAGGCACAGGGAGAAAATTAAAATTGATTTCTGTTGTGTATCTGAAACAAGCATTACAAGACTGCATTTAAAGAAAAAATTGAATAAAGAAAGCTTCAGGGGGGTTTCAATATATAAGCAGTGGGCTATAAGAGATGAGATGTTGCAGAAACAGATATGAAGATTGCAATGAAAGAGATTTTCCATTTGGACAAGAGCTGACTGAGAATATTTTCTTTCTGTTGTATGGAAATCAATCCTACAATGGCAACAAAACTAAATATTCTCTCTCTGTTCGCTTTGCTACAGATTGTCCCTTTTGGGACTCAGTTCAAATGCGGGACTAAAACCAAAACTGCTTCTCTGAGTTTTGAAGACTTTCTCTTTGCTCTGTACCCAAGAGAATTTTAAAAAATGGTAAAACATGGATCAATTAMCTCATTTTTCAATTATTTTACAAAATGATACAGATTATGGAGAATGTAACATCTAATGATATTTCACTTCTTAAAAATTTAATGAAAAAGATTATTCACTGAAGTAGCCTGCTGTGCTTGTTTCACAGCGACAAAATACAATATCCCCTGGAGCTATTTCTGACATCACTGAGTCTAACATGGTTTAGGATGTTTGATGAGAAATTAGGTGTGGGAGAGATGCAGTTTAAAGTACCCAGTGATCTAGGGAATATTGCACTAAGCTAAGAGCCTGGACAAAATGAATTTTTATCTTGCCAGATGTCACAAATATTAGAGCAAAATAAACAAATGGACTGGGCGACATCAGATATACTACTCTGTTGACTCAAAGAGTACCAAGCCGCTTCTAAGATTTTGCAGGTTTGATAACGTTAAGGTGCATGCCGCTGTTTATGACGTGTGGGAAATAGAGCTGAAAGCTTTATAGGGTGCTGGGGCTTAGTACTGACGCTCCTGCAAGCAGGAAGCATAGGGCAAGCTGCGGAGGAGGGCTGCTTGCTTGTGAAGCCTTGCACCGCGTGAGTTTAAGATCCTAGAGGCGTTTGTGCTACTAGCTGACCTTAGCTGTCAGTAAACAATGGCTTTGGGGCTTATATTTTAATATGAGTTAACATTTAGCGTGTTTGAAAAATGAGTCTAATCCTTCTGAAGGCTGCTTTGCTGCAGTCTATCCAGCGAGTTCAGTACTCGGATGTGACTCGTGATTTTGAGTGGGGCCATCTTTTTGGGTGAGGATTTAAGAACCTGGAGCTAGAAGTTGGTGCCTTGGGCCATAGACTCTGCCTTCGTGAGATTGACATGTCATATACCTCCATAAATTCACTGATCTTCATTATAAATTAGTCGTTTTTTTCACCCCACTGTGTTGATTGGAAGCCCTGCCAGGGCTTCGCCATCACAGTGTTTAGGAACCTTCTTCTGAGTCTGAGCTGGACATTTGGCAAAGCTTATACCCATTTCTTTAGTGTTCTTTTATCCTAACAACTTTCTCCCTTATTGGTATTTAAACTGTTGTATTTGTGCTCTGTAAGAAACTCTGAGGAACCTGTGTTGTGAAAGAATTTGGAGGCCTCATGTAAACCATCTTCAAGCACCCAAATCACTAGTTACTTTTGATTTCTTTCTATGTTTGAATCTGTCACTCTTTTGAGTGTTTGTCTACAGAATGTAAGTTTTCATAGCAGAAGATTATACCAGAGTGTGTAATACAAGCTAGTGTTAAATATAAAATGTTCAGTGCTCCTCTAGATCTGTGCTCCCTTTCTTTTTCTAGATGGTCTGTGCAGCTTCATTCTTAAAAAAAAAAATATATATATATATATATACACACACACACACACACACATATATATATATACACACATATATATACACATATAGTATTTCTCTGCATATATTGGCACTAGATTTGCCAAGATCACCCATGAAAATCGGACTTACTAAATGTTTAAAGTAGTTATTCTAATTTGTGAAGCGATCTTTGGTGCAGTGGTAAAATTACTTACTTTGCTTTTGAGGGCACACTGAATTTTCCCGCTAAGATGATGTCCATGTTAGCATCACAGATTGCTGTTTGTTCAGTTATTTTTGTTTGGATGAATCTCAGAAAAAAATACATAGGAACTCTGCAGATGCACTATGAAATCATAAACCATCCAAGCCTTGCACAGTTCTGCACTGCACAAATGTAACAGTAAATTTGCAGAGTTACCAAATACAAAGAACTAAGGCAATTTGTGCATTCAGCAAGTTCCTTGTTTCCTTCATTACTGCAGAGACTAAAAAGGAAGAAGAGTAAAGAAAAGTTTTCTTAACAAAGAGCATAGAGAAAGCTTTTTTGTTTTTTGGTCTCTACAGTCGATATTTAGAGTTGTTGCATAGGCAGCTGAGGAGATGCAGCAAGATCTTCAGCTGCAGCATCTTGTCCTGAATTTTGTAACGGTTAGGCATGAGCCAAGATAAAGTTGGAGAAATATTATGCTWCCAATTGTATAAGTGTAGATATTGTTTCAGAAAATGCTGTAACAGATACTCAGGGAGAGGAAGTATCTTTCAGTATTTCCTTGTATGTGATACATGCATCTTGTAGACTTTTTCTTCCTTTATCTCTCTTTTCTCTCCTGCCACACAYGGTATGTTTACCTACAGAACATCAAACTTGAATACTGAATTTTATCTCCTGACTCAAGATTAAAGTCTCTCTTTAAAGGGAATTATGTTTTACAGTATTCTTGTCTTATCTTTGTTTATTATTAGGTGAATAATAATCTTACCCATTGTTTTTTTGCCATAAAAAGGCAGTACAAGTAAGTCAAGTATACGTCTTTATTAAAATACTTTAGTGTTAGATGGAGTGATGTTAATACARTTGCAGACTGTGAACTCACAGAATGCTGTTAAAAGCAAGGAAGATATATCTTTGTTCTTAATTTATTGACATTTTTCTGTGAGTTTAGTAATACACATTATATATTGCTGATGATGGTGGAAAAGATACAGCCTTAGAGAAAAAGTAAATCTGAGTTTAAGTAGTGAGCATGTGTATAATGAAATAATTGTTCTTCTCTTAGCTTATCCTAAATTCATACTAAGATTGGGAAGTGTAAGTAGACTACCCAGTTGTCCTTAGATTAAAGTTATTTAAACTCTWATTTGTTCAGGTACTACTTTAAAAGGAGGGAAAAAAAAGTTTCCATGACCACAGTTAAGTAAGTGAGGCAACGTAGTGGATAGTAATGCTCTACGTGCTATAAATATCTGAGATTTCGATTAAATACTTTTATTTTGGTTTCAATAAATATAATTTTACTTGCTAAATTCAGAAAACAAATTGTTGCTTTGTTACAGAGCAATTTCTCTCACAAATTTGGTAAAGGGCAGCTAYGGTAGGATCACGTCTTGAGTGTCCAGGTGACAGTGCTTCCTACCACGTCGTAGTAAGACACGGCTAAACAGAGAATCTAAAATCTACAGTTAAGCAATCCAAGAAGTTTATTTCAACTTCTCCATTTTTCCAGCATCCTTYGCACATTTGAGAGGTGCCAGTTTACCCCTTCTTTACAGATCACACTATTAAAAGCATGGCAGTGAACCGTTCTGAAGGGTGCCGACCTGACCGCAGGCGTATACATGCCAATCTCCTGATCCTTTCATACAAGCTGTTAAACAGTCGTAACTATTGCTAGTCATTGCCAGATTTGGCCGCACTGAAGCTTTGTTTTTACGTTAATCTGATATACTGCTACCTACAGACGTACAGACCTTTGAAGCATATATGGACACGTTTAGGCAGAGGCTGCTTGTTTGTAGCACGCTGCTGGGACGTTTCTGGGGTAGAGCATCAGGCTACTTTTTTTTTTGAATAAGTGCACAAGTTGATGCTTTCAAAGTGATAATTTTGCATAGGGCTTTTGCACAGGGCTTTTGCACAGGGAAGGAATAGTATTCCACGAGCTAGAGATGGAGAAGGCACTTTGGGGACAAAAAATGTATTCCATCCTCTTTGCAGTCRGTCTGTGATTTTTAGTAGTTAGGGTGGGTCCTGCTGCTATTTACATCTATTATTTCAACTAACTTTGATGGAAAAAGGAGCAGGTGTTTGAACTGATTGGATTCTTATTTAGATGCCTGCAAAATGTCTTTGGAATAAGCAAGGCCGTAGTTGTTTCAATTAATGTATTTTGTATGTTTACTTAAAATTAATGTAGTCAATGTTCTGAAATCCTCAAATATAAGAGACAAAGCTTTTTTTGATAAAAGCATGTTTTTCATCTTGAAGAATGAAAATGCAACGAAAAATTGTCTGTATTGGAAGAAAATAATTAAGAATGGATGTTTGCAAGATGGTTGATGGCAAGCAATAATTCTGTTTAATTACCAGTGTAATTACTTTATAATCACCTACAAATTTATTTTTATGTGGAATCTACATATGATTCTTATTTTTAGTAACTGCATGTTGATGATGACTGCATAGCAGGAAACCATGCTTTTTGTTTTTTGGTTTTTTTTTAAGTACACTTTTGTTCTCAGTCATATTTTACCTACTGCTGGATTTGAGCATCTTCTGCTCTTTGAAAGGAAATAGAAGACTCTCTGAAATTACAACTTCTACATGTAAAGAAAAAGTAAAGTAAAGGGAAGCTGGATTGGAGGTGGATAAAAACTGAGCTATCAGACAAGGTGCTTTGAGAGTCAGCTGGGAGTTAAAGCAAATCCCTTATCATTGAATTATAAAATTTGTCTTTTCCAAAGCAGAGCAGATAAAATATAGTGTCTTAATACATTGCCCTTAGTTTGACAATAGCATAACAATTAACAGATGGAGGGAAGACATTTACTGAGATTAGCATTGCAACTATCTTGACTCATACTAGCTTTTTTAGGTAATTTAATATGTCAGGATGTTTTTTTAAAAAATCAAAATGGGATTTGATTCACTCACCTAAAAAGTAATAGTCTTTTGGAAAGCCTTGCCAGAAAATGTGGGTTAAAAATTTAACTTTTTTTTTTAGTGTTTGAATTTCAGTATATAATTATCTACAAGGAGATTTGAGCAGAAAAAAACAAAAGTGAAATCAGAGGAACAAGACCTACATAGGATTTACTCTGCTGCAGCTGCCCCTTTTTTTTAATTTTCATTTATTATTTTTCATAATAAATGTCTGAATGTAGACATTGATGTTAAAAGGAACATGGAGGACTGGAAAGCTAATCGGGTGCATTAGGGAACTTTCCATACTCATTTCCACTACCTTTCTTATTGCAAATCTTTGTTCCGTAATTACTGGTATTTCATTCCTTGCATGATGTGCTTGCATTTGTCAGGATTTGTGTTTCGGGGCAGAGTAAAACTGAAGGGCCTGGTGAGACTCTTACTTTAACTAAAAACAAAAATTTTAATGACAAAGAGTATATTCCCACCAAGTTTTTGTTAGTGATAAGAGAGAGCGTTGGAATAGAAATTGAATTTAAGTGGAATAAAATGAAGTGAGAGCTGGATGGGGCAAAGCGGACTCCTTTGGCAGTCCCTAGGTACTATCAAGTTTAGGAAGGAGCTTTCTAAAGGGAGTTTGTGGCTTTGGCATCTCCTTGGATTAGCAGCAGAGTCTAGCATTGACTGTACCTGTGTTTTCCAGCTCCTTTGAGTTAGTGGCATTGCAGCAGAAAGTAACTTCCTTCTCCAAGGTTGTCTCTCTTGACTTCCACGGCAATACTGGATAGTCTTAAACATGTTTTGGTTTTATAAGGTCTTCAAGGAATCTTTTGTAACACAAGAAATTGCATCTCAAACTTTTTTAATCGTTATTTTTCCCCATTTAACTTACGTTTCTGACATCTACTAGTTGTTCTTGGATGAGAACAAATACAGGTATGTGTTCTTATTTGCTTTGTCATGCCTGCATAAAATATGTGCATCATAGTTACCATGAAAATAGTTTGGGGCAAAAGGTTTGCATGTTGAGAAAATTCAGATTGTCAGTCAACTAGCTGCAGAGACGTATGACCTAATCATGTTAAGACCAGCATTCTGATTCCATGCTAATAGCCTAATTATTATTAATATATGCTGTCTCTTTCTGACCTGTTTTGTTTAGAATGCATGTTGGTTTTTAATGTGCATGACATTTAAGGGTTATGGATTAAAAAATTAAATTTTCCAAAATAAAAAATATCTCATACATTTTTAATAAGGTTTACAAAAGAACTACTCTACATTTTGCCTCTAGCAAGATGGTACAGTATTGAATTAAGTGTCAGTACTTCTGTGGCCAGGCAAGAATTAATATTCTGGGCAAAGATATTAATTGTCTGTTAGAATGGACAGATGGATTTACTTAGAACCTGCTTCTTAATTAATTGGATTTTTTGAAAGTGAGTAATATTTTTCAGATTAGATTTTGGACTTTTAGTTCTTTGGTAGAAACATTTATATATTGTAAACGTGTCTAGATATTTTTGAAAGTRTATTTACAAGGCCATAAGAAAGCTTTGCTTAGTGTGATTCATATGTTTTCATAAGGAGTGTAAAAGTAGAGCTTAGGTAGTGTAGAGAATTTAAACTATCTTTCATGCAAAACCTGTCCAACCTTGGCTTGAAAATAAAATAAAAATATCCCAAGAGTCAAGCAGTTACTGCTCTTCGCTGCCACRTGAGGGAACTGAATGTACCACACATTTATACAAATCTGCTCTTTATTCCCAATAAAATAATATAAAATACAGTTATGAAATTATATATGAGGCGAGTTACCACTCTTACAGTCTCCTTTGCTTTTTGAAATGGCAGCATTAAAACTTCRACTTTTAGTGTTGATGCTCAAGAGGAAAATAAAGTAAACAGAAACATTTGCAAGCCATTTCATCTTTTAGGCCACGGGAGAACTGAGCATAGGAACTGTAGTTAGGTAGAAGTATCAAGAAAGCATTAGGCTGTGTGACTAATCCAGTCTSACGCTGTGCTGAAGGTGACGTGCAAAACTGCAAGCAATGGTAATGCATTTAGTGACATCTGAGAGTTGCTGGGAACCTCGCATATAGCTCTTTTAAGCTACAGTGATATAAGATTTTCTCAATGCATGTATTAAAAACTCTTACTCTTCTACTGTCCCATTCCTCCCTTCCCTCTYTCACCCACTGAAGTATTATCTTGACCATAATAAAATTGTTTTGGGCAAAGCATTGACATAAAGTGTGTATGCCCACAAGGATATTCTATTTTTGTTAAAAAGTAAATTCTAAAATCAGTTTACTTATCTCAAGTGCCTTTTTCCTCTTAGATCATTCARAACAGAGTGAATTGAAAAAAAATGTTTAAGAGGTCAAGATGCAAAATTTTGAAATTTTGAATATGGGTAATGTTTACCCATAATTTTTAGGGCAATTTTTTACATTTATTATTAGATTTTCTAAATAAATTATGRTAGTGTGGAAGGACCTGTTTTTGAAATTGTATAGATAGGCTCCCTTATAGGGGAGTGAAAAAAGAAAGAAGTGAAAAAATCCGAATAATACATTTATTAAAATTCACTGAAAAGCAACTATACTGTCAGGAATACTGGGCATACTTTAAGGCCTCAACATCTAGTGAATGAGAAAGCAATAAATTATCTGGATGATGGGGCAAAAAGCTTTTGTCACTGCAAAACATAACATCTGTATTTCACCTTTTTAAAATCTCAGCTTGTATGTTTCTGTACRCTCTTCATTAATGAACCACTCTGATCACATCCTTGTTCAGTAAGTTAGCTGCGAGCAGGTTTTTGTACTGCGTGGGTGCTGCGTTGCTCTGTGGGTGCAGCCCATCAAAGCTCATTCTTCRTTGTAGAGAAGGTCCCCTGGCGACATCTCCCGTCTTTGTTAGTCCTTCGCTGTAAGGAAAGTAGTAAGCTTTTCTTCCTATAAGAAAGGTCTCCATTCTGCTTTTCCTGTGTTATATGTTGTTATTTTACAGGTGTGTTGTTCTTAAGACAWAATGAAAAGGCCTTCATCCTCTTCTGTTTGAAGACACGTATGGAAAAGCAGTGCTTGTTTTTCCTTGCTAAGACTCTATATTGGCTACCTCTTTGGGTGAGCAGATAGTCATTTCTCACTGATACAGGGTTCAGGGTGACAAAATACACAAACTTCAGTTGTTGGATTTACTGAAGCTCAGCTACCACCTAATTGAATTGTACATTGAGAATTACAAGGATCGTGAYGGAAGGACTGTCTTTTTTCTCCTGGCTCCTAGGTTGTAGAATGACAGCAGGGCTGATCAACAGGCACTGTTTCAGGCTCTCGACACCGAGTTTTTTATTTTTCGAAGTCTAGGTTGGAGTCGATTTGTGCAATTACTGGCWGTGTAGTCCCTTGTCACAGTTGATCTCCCCCATCATCTAGGCTGTGAAACTGTTGCATATCCAAACCACTGTGGTCATGGAGGAAAAGACAAGGTTTATAACAAAAAGGTTTATGCATTTTGTTTTAAAATTCTTGCATCATTTTGCATTGTCAATTCTAGCCTTTCAACTGGAGAGAATTTAAGAACTTCTTGTAACCTGCAACTAGAATCACTCAAGAAATGCAGGATTATGGGATTTTGTGAAACAACCAGTGTAATTTGTCTTAAAATTTTCTTTAATTTGTGTAGATAATATGGAAGGTAATAATCTAACTRCAGTTAATGCACAATTTTATTGTTAATTCTATAGGTTTTTAGTATGGATCTCTGTCACTGTTTAACTTATCTTAGTTTTTGACCACATATTTTCAGTAAAATGCATAGTATTATACAGGAAAATGCAACAGCTAAAGAGATGATGCTGTGCTGTATTAAAAAGTGTAGAAAAATGCAAYGTTTTTAGTAACTTTTATTATTTCTGTCTGAGAAATGAGATTCTTGAAATCTCATTGAAATCTCTATGAGATTTCTTATGATATGACYTCACAGTGGTGAAATATTCCAGGAAGTGTTTTGGTAAGTAAGAGCTTTCAACAAGGTCATTTACAGACTCGTTTTGATTTTTATCATCACCTCTTTAGTCTCTTGTTTGCTTGGAAACATTACCATGTACTGACCTGTAAACAGTGTTTTCAGTTCATCTGTAAACATCTGGCAGCCAATCAGTATCTGAAGAAGAATGTAGTACCATGGTTTCACATATAAGTTTATGCCATGGAGTCTARCCGTAGTTCCACAATCGTTAATGCTGAACCTCTGCACTACTGGATGGCCCACAGAATTGTAATGCTGGGTACATGATTGCATTTCTGTCACATTTTCCAGAATATATGCAGCTAATACAGAGTTTATGTCAACCTTATGCTTTTATACTGGCATTATTCTGGGAGAGCAGGCTATGCAACCTCTAATAGATGRCACCTTGTATTACTTGACCATGGCATTTTGATCCTACACCAAGAGCCCTGAGGCTAAGTAATGCTCTCAATGAAGTCTGGAGGCATAACTGACTAATAGCAGTGATATTTTATTCCAGAGCCCTGCGCCTTTTGGGTGTTCAGTCCTGTCTTGCTGTTTATGGATGTTTCATGCTCTCGTTAAAGTTTCAGAGCTACTGGAGATTGTGCTGGAATACTTCTACATTGTTCAAAAATCATTAGCCGAGCTGCAGTTGCGTGGCTTTTAAACTGGTGGTGATAGACAAGCAAGAGATCAGCAAAGTCTTTAGATCCCAAGATTGGCAATTCAACCACCTCATCACTTGTGAACTGTACCGACCTACTACTAAGTCATATGTATCCTCTTACTGGCCACTATCAGTACTGAGCAACTGAAATCTGTTCAAATTGCTTCTGCATCCAGTCCCATGTCTTCTATGAGCAAAGAAGAGGGGCCATCTAAAAGATGTGCTTGCCATCCTCTAGGGATTTCATGTTATTTGGGTCCTATCCCTGGAAAAATTGCTCAGAGAAGTTGAATCCTCACAGGTGAACTGAAATTTATTCCTCATCAAGTCTTCCACTAACAGATGACAATTGAATGTTTTATTACAAAATGCCAGTGTTTCTTGTGGGATGGGCTCTCTGTCTAAACAGGTAGGATATGTAATGTTTTAGAAGATGAGGTAAACCCACCCATAATAGAGGTATTACGATTTAATGCTAGAACTATTACAGATAGAACTACAATTAGACTCCCCACTCTCAGCCTTCTCTGTTTCAAACTAAACGAACCAGTTCCCTTAGCCTCTGCTTGTGTCGTGTACTCCAGCCCTCTAACCAGCTATATGATGATCTGCTGAACTCCCTCTAGTTTGTGAACACCTCTGGTGTATCGGGGTAGGCAAAACTGGACATGCAATCCAGGTGAAGCGTCACGAGCACCTGGCAGAGGAGAATAATTGCTTCGCTCTGYCCGGTGGCTGTGTTCTTGCTAATGCAGCTCACTACACAGTTACATATTCTCTTCCTTTCCTCATATGATGGAATATTTTTTAAGACATGAAATCTCCTCTTGCATGTGGAATCATTGAGGGTTATATTTCAAAAATTCAGTTGGGAAAATTYTAATTGTCAAAGGAAAAGGGAATGAAAATTAATTCAGGATCTTCTGCRTCTTAAAGCTTTCATTCATTGCTGTACCAAACTTAAGTACTATTGAATARGTTGCAGCTCTTGACCTCCAGAGTGTTTATTTTTGCATTTCAGTACTTCCAATATATAGAAAACACCCACAATTTCTGAAGAAATATTTCAGTTCAAATACAAAGTCTTACTCTGAGCCAAAGTTCCTGCTGATACAGAAATGCCGTTTGTTCCTCTTAAGGTCTCAGGCTGTGTTCCAACTTTTTAGATTTTAACATCTTTGTAGGCTTCAGAGTTAACAAAATGAATGCCATCAAACAACCAAAGAATAAMGGCTACATTCACCAGTTTGAGAGGTGAATCACCTATTGTCAATTTAACTGTTGGATCTGCATAGTCCTTAGAAGACCTCTTTACCCRCATTGCCTTTGCCTAGMCTAGTTCTGACTAGCTGGTATTTGMAAAAAAGTTTTGTTTTTATAAAGTCAAAAGCATCCTGCAAGACGAAAGAATCCAAAAAGAAGTGTTTCTCCTACGCAATTGTGCTTTAATCCTTTTCAAATAATGATTCCAAATATATTGGACCATTAGTTTGCATTAAAGACACCAGGTTGCAGTTATGGTTATTTATTCTTCCACATAGGGTTACAGAATTACTCTCTCAAATTTTCAGCAATCACAAAACTTTTCTCATTCTTGGAATCTCATGGCATCTCTCTTCAAGTRTGTATTGAACAGTTAATTCTGTCATTCCCCAGTAAGAGAATGGAGGTGCTGTTAATATGGTTTTTCATAAGAATGCTGTCACACTGAGGCTTCAGCCAAAGTTTCTGACCAGCTTAATCAGTGTATCTGTCAACCATTTGTTTTTCCAGTTTATTTTTCTACCAGTCAGCACACACTTGTATACGCTGAATGTGGCTGGAGCAATGTCTTGGCACTTGAATAGGAGTAAATCAATTAAAGGCTAAACAAGAGGATTTTGTTGTGTTTTACAGGAGGACTGAGAAGAGGACTGGCATTCCTATAAGGGTTATCTGTATGAGCATAAGATGATAACCATCCCTGCTATACTCTAGCAAGAAAACATCCTCCTGGACACACTGGGGTCCATTAGACTCTAACTTTCTTAGCCTTTGCTACCTCTTTGAGCAGCACGCATTTGTCATTTGTAACTAGCACCGAGGAGCCTGCTTCTGTATTTTACCATACTTGCCCCAGTCCTTTAGACTGACTGATCTTTGAAAGAGCAGACTTCTCTGTCTGCTCTTGCAGACCTCCTAGATGGGCTGTGTTTGTCAGCAAYGCAATCACTGTAAGACAGTTGCTCGAAGCAGAAGGAAAGTTACTTGTTTTCAAGATGCCCTTCGCACGCAGGCGGAGGGCAAGCCGGAGGATCGAATGTTTATGTGGACTCCTGATGCCTGGCTCTTGCACTGGCAGAGAAACAAGGAGGTGGTWTAAATGTCCCCAAACTTTACACTCCCAGCTCAGCGACATGACTGCAGAAGTCACTGCAGCTGTAAAGAATCCAGTCCTGCATACCACGGTGCCTGTATACCCGCAGTGGGATCTGCAGAGACACAGCTGGAAGAGGTGCAATTACTCTATGAGTAATATTTCCTTTTTGTGCTATTTGAGAATTTAAATGCTCTAGGAAATTGTAGAACCCAYACTAACTAATGATATGCCGTAGCGGATATAATGTGTCACGATTCTGACTATAGTACTCCAGTTTGTCTGAACTTGCTGTGTGTAACCTGTTTGRTAAGGTAAAAGTGCTTTGAGACAGAGCGCTGATACCTGACTGATGAAATACAGGGATCACTTTCCTCGAGGATGATGTTTTAGTGTCATAGTAAGTGAAGGGGAAGAATTTTAGGTTTCCARTTGCTGTTTTGTCTCTAATGTATGCCTAAATTGAACTTGAGCTAGTTCAGTCTCACTGACATCTTCACTTTTCGTAGCAAAAAAAAAGTGCAAAAACCATAGAAACTTCCTTTTAAGAAAAAATGATRTGTGGCATCTGAAAGTCATCCTGCAGATTCAAGACAAAGCAATTTATYATGTATGGCTAGTCATACAGTGAAGAGGTATAACAACCCAGAAGAGAACTTACAGATGATTCAAGACATAGCTACATTTTTGTGAGACTATTGGAAGATCCTTCTGTTATATAAAGGAAAGCTAGTCTTAACAGTTCCCATTTAACCAGTGGGGAAGTAACTATTGTGTCTAACCTATTATCTCAGGATAGAAATCAGGGKTTTTTTTTAACCTACCATACTTGTCTGTCATTATTCTCTTTGTTCCCTTTACCATCACCTCATTACATATGGCTTRAAAAGAGAAAATGTAGCTGTTTTGGACTTGAATATATTGAAAGTCAGTATTAAAAACAAGCTATTTCGGTATTAGCTGGCATAATTTTAATCTGAGTACTGTACTGTATTATAATTTAATTCTCTTTTTAAAATAATGCTCTRTATTAAGAGGACTTATGTATATTGAAAATATATTTGGCTCTCTTGACCAAAAGAAAAAAAAATTCTTTTAAATTCCTTTCTGTAGTAGCACATAAATTCTATTTCAAGAAAAAATATCTTAAAACATTTCCTGCACTTTTATATTTTTCTTTTAAATGTAAAACCTTTGATAGTCAGCAAAAATATTCTTAGCATTCTCTCTATAACCGAAAGAAGATACAAGAACAATCTGTAAATGTGTTAGACTGTTTTAAAACTTTAATAACTTTTTGTTAGTTTGGAAAGCTAAATATCAACGACTAACTCATATATTACACTTTAAACTCTTTATTCATCAGTGCAGACAACATGTTAAGCAAGTTATAAGCTTTCAGTATCTGTTGTGATAAATGATTTAATATCTTAAACATCAATTAAAGCGTTAATTTATTAAATTCTTTACACAGAATTTATAAAGCAAACTGTTTTAAAATTTTAAAATCTCCCTTCAAGAAACTTCTGTGTTTAAAGAAGATAAAAATGTGAAGGATATTTAAGCATGTCTTAAATGTTATATGCTTGTCTATCTTTTGAAGAGATTATACCATATAATAGCACTTGTTCTTCCTTGTTCTACCATCCCAGTGTTGCTTCATGCAGTGTTGGATTGTAAGACAAAAATGAACTCAGTTTGGAGTTAAATGGATTTCGATTTGAGGAAAAACAAAAAAAGCATCCTGGTTTTGATGTTAGCTGAGAACATTGTAGCCGGCATGAGTACTGTATTCCAGCTATCTCTAGAGTAATCTGAATGTAGTACTGTATTCCACTCGTTGCTCACCCTCTTCTAAAGCAATCTGTATGAACTGTAATGAAACAGCACACGGACTCGAGGAAAAAAAAAGGATTTGATACCCTCTTTCAAATCAGTAACATTAGCCAAAAGTATTTGTTCTTCCCCAGGAAGATACTACCTATATATTTGTATTAATCTCCTGTCTCTGAAGGAGGCTTTGAATGAGTGGTTTGATTTTATGGGAGCACTTACACAGCACTTGGAGTACTTTCCGTCCTTACCACTCTGTCCAATTTTCTGYGTAAGCAGGAAGAATTCACACCACATCATTACATCGAGCTTTTAAAGAACTTCTCAGCAAAAGTAATAAAGCGAGAAGAAAAAGATCACTGAAATTTGATTGTCTAAAATCTGCATGGCTCATTTCTGCATCATTGGAGTGTGTGTAACCTTCGGGGACGCACTGAGGTAGCGTAGTTCTTGGTGCCTTGCTTCCTRATTAAGAGGTGGCTTCCTCCTTGTTTGGTAGACCCAGCAATGGATCTTGCATTGGGGTTGATCTGCTGCAGTAATTTCAGTWAAAAAAAAAATTGTTGTCTTCTTGTTTCTAACTTGCAGTCAATGAAGAGTGAATCTTTACAGAGTCAGAATCGGATAAGACCATACAGTCTTTTTTTAAACTTTTGTAAAAAGGAGCTTTTATGTCTAACTTGAAAAACTTTGCTTTTAAAGGCCTCTTCCAGCAGCTCTTCAAGCATGCGGTTCTGTGCTGCTGTAGAGGTGTTGGTTTTTGGTCGTGTCACGCGCCCAGTGCGGCGATGCCTTTTTGACCACCCTCTGACATCAGGATGACCTTGAGCCAAGGGCATAGCCCAGGTTCAAGGCCTTGCTGAGGTGGCTTCTAGCAAGGAGGTACTGGCCACGAGCCTGGTATTTATTCATAAATTGTGGCTATTACAGTGCAGCTGGACATCTGTCTTGGTTCTCAGAATACAGTAGAAATAGTAGGCGGTTTCCTAATGCAAAACCAGACCTCTGTTAGCCCCACCTTTGAGCCSCCGAGGGCCAGGCTGCTGGTTAACAGCCCCGGCTTCCCCGTGGCTTTCCAGCTGCTTCCAGCATGGCGACGTGTGCGTGCCGGTGCCCAGGTGTTAGCTGCTGGAGCGATTTGCCCGGAGATCAGATGTGCTTGCTGACAGCTACTAACACCCTTTTAGCACAACAAAAAAAAAATCATCTTCTCTTTGCCTGTCTGCCCGGCAAAATCCAAATTGGTGTTAGTCCAAATGACCCTCCCAAACAGAAAGAAAAGAACTAATTTACACATTATCTAATCTTGACATTTTGCAAATACTTGCATGGGTTTTTCAGAAGGGATATTCTCATATCAGTTACATTGATTTCACTTGGATCTTAGTTTCCTTAGATACTTCCTCTTGCTGCTCGCATCTTTTATCCAACCTCTTTTCTTGTGTTTCAGTAGAAATGTATTTCAGGTTTTCTGGTGATGAGAAAGACTATCAAAAATGATTTTTTGTAGTAGGGTTTTCTTTTCTTTCTTTTTCTTTTTTTTTTCCAGATGTTGCAGGTAAACTTAGAAACTAATACTGCAAAAAGATAGTARCTTCTGCCATCCATCTAAAACTTTCCTGAAGTCGTGTTCACCTGCACAATTTTAGCAGACAAAATTCCTGTCAGAGCAGTTGCTCTAGATGTGGATGCAGACTGCAGTAATCCAGATTTCCTCCCCTAGATACAAGAGATTTTATCTGGCTTTTACTTGAGACGGATGGGTGGCTTACTAAGTAATTTGAACCACAGCTTGAGCTTTCTCAAAGTCCAGCTGTATTCAGACCCAGCATTAGGTGCATATCTGATTTGTACATAAAGGATTTGTAACTCGRTATTAATCATGTCAACTATAAGTAAGCTTTGTGAGAAGTTCTCTAAAACACTTTTTACGTTGTTGAGCTGCTCTCTTTGGTAGGACATTTTGACCATTACACCTCTTTATGTAATAAAATTTGTCTGGTCTGCCTTAGTCATTCTAGGACTGAGCTTCCATCTCTGAAGATACTTTTCCAAGTTGCAATGTTTGATGCTTGAGCCCATAATCTTAAGTTTTCACGTGCCAAATGCTGGGCTARCGTTGTTGTTAATATTTACACTCAATTTTGACAGCCTCCAGGAATTGGATTTTTATTCTGAATAAGGTGATGGAAATATGTCACAGCTATGCCTACGTGATGTCTCATTAATATGCAGTTTGTCCAAAATGAATTTGAYTGTGATAAATTTGGCAAATAGATGAAGTCAGAACATTTATGGAGCCAGCAGTTGTTTGGAGAACTGCAGGGAGTTTAAAAACTTGTTCTCTCTGAGCACAAGCATTAAAAAAAAAAAGTGAATTCCTTATCATTCCTTATCATTAAAGGTGGATGTTAACAGTATCCTGTCAGTCTTGATGGGAGATATCTTTAGAAATATAAGTATGAGCTCACTGGTCTTTGATCTTTGAAGACTTGCATGACAGCCCTGATGGAAATAAATCAAATGCAGAAATGGAACCCCTTGTTTTTCCTTGGATTGTTCATGAACTTAATTTTTGCGTGCTGTAATTTCTGTGCCAGACACATTGTGCCATAATGTGAAAGATCAAAAAAAAAAATTTTTTTCATAATAGGAATAAAATGATTTAGTGGTCAAAGTAAAGTTCTGAATGAAGAAGAAGAAAATGTATATTCCATTTGTTTCAAACTACATGTTGTATAAGGAGTATGCAATAATTAAGATGTTCATGTCTTCCCAAAGACCCTTTTTTCCATACCGGATATACTGAAATTTAATAGGAAGTAGGGGTATATTTGGTTTAAACTTCTGATCAAGTTGTTCTTCAAAGAGCTTTTTGAGATATTAGGTGTACGATCTAATTTGCAAAATTAAGTGAGAAAGAAAATAGGAGCGTTGTTATTATTAGGACCTATGCTACTTCGATTTTTCAGTGGTATTCTCAGTAAGTGCATGAAGGCCTTTAGCATGTGAAACTATTTTCAAATACATCTTTTCTTGGATATTATATTTGGCACACTAAATGGTATTGCATGCTAACACTTGAAAATGCATGTAATTCAGTCATAAGGCATGTTTTTTTTCCCCCTCTAAGAAAATAATTACTTGGTATTGCAAATGGAAATAAGCTTGGAAGAAGAATGAAGTTTGAAGGTCAGATGCTTTGATGATATGAAAGAAGTGTGATTTAGAATATATTTCAGTTGGTATTTAACTCCCGATGTTCTTTTGAATCCCTTAGCTGAATTACTTCCATCTATTGCTGTAAGAATATAGCAAAGTCTTAATTACTGTCTCTTGTGTTCAGCTAGATAAGGAGCAGGTGTGCCTCAAAGTGATGCTGGTCTGTTTTARCACATCTGCTTTCCTTACCATGCTGCAGTTCTTCCTGTCCAAGCAGCTTCACCTTGCTGATTAGTTCTGTGGGGCACAACTTCTGACCCTCTTCCCATCTGTCTGTGCCTAGGCAAATACCTCCTTCGCCAGGGCCCAAGGAAATTTTAAGGAAGTCTGAACAGATGTAGCACTGACATTGATGGGTCCCCAGGGAAATGGAGGCTGCTAAAAGTCAACTGGAAACTATTTAGGAATGCGTCTGAATTTGACCCTAAACTTATTAGCTTAATTATCCATATCCTTTAATTGTTTCTGAGAATATAAAGATTTCTAATAGGAATAAATTGGAAAATGAAGAGTAAATATGAAAATTTTCATCCCTTAAACCTGTTACAGAAGTTGTTGAAGGTAGCAGTAAAAGTTCTTTCAGAATATGGAGACTGTTGGATTTGTGTTGCTTCTGTTTAGTTACTGTTAACAAACCTCGTTGAATATGCTGTAATTTTTTTACATGTACTTAGTCATATAGCATTAGCATTATCAGCAGATATTTAGATATACAAGCCAGCCTGTCCCTCCATCTGTTTGCAGAGTACTTGGCATTTATTTTGCAAAGTAGTAAAAGTAGTTACAGCTTTGCAATTGAGAACTATTACAGCAATATCAATTTTTCATATTCAAGTTAGCTTTAAACCCAGAAGTTTGCCTGTTATTTATAACTCCTAGTACGTGGAGTGGGGGAGTTAGCGTGTGGAATAAGACCGGGCAATAAATAAGGTTGCAAAACTGTGTCATTGCTAATAAAGCCTTTTGTAGTAGTACAGTAAAATAGATATATCTAGAGCATAGGATTAAAAAAACCTCTTTGATTATAACCAGGAATTTGCCTGTGCTTTCTGCAGTATTTTAAGTAGACATATTTTTTGCATGGTTTCCACAGAAACATTTTGCAGCTAGAAAGTATTCATGTTTAAAATAAATTTTTAGCCAAGGCTATGGGAAATTGGAGACTCTGCTTTACATCTTGTGCAGCTGAATCCATGATATCCAGGCTGACAATTATGTTCAGCTAAAAGTTTACCTTATTATCTTCTGGTGGGTTTAAGCCTAAATGTCTATTAAGCAGTTGCGGTCATTTTGTAGAATTATCCATACGTTCAGGATGGCTCTTTTGGACAGGGCAATGTATTAATGTTGACTAAGAGCAGGAAGATTTTATCCTCATTTCCTTTTCTACCCCCTGCACACACACACAAAGATTTTATTATTGAGCAGCTTTGTTAGAGACTGGTGCAGATGTTGTGCTTTTATAAATGATTCTAGAGGGTAAATGAGAAGACGGGGAAGAGGAGAAAACAACCCCAATCAATTAAACTTATTAGGATTTTACAGAAATTCGTAAGAGGCTATAAATTGTAAATTGATACATCTGGGGGATGAGAGAAGAGGCAGAGTGAAATAATAYTCCATCTAGAGATATAAAGGCAAAATGGCATTAAAATTTAATTTTAACCCTCAAACACATACTCACTAGTGATATGTGGCCAGATATGTTAAATCATACATTTCAGAAAACTTAGTACTATTCCTTGAAACAGATCCAGCAGTGATGTTAAGATTTGTCTTGTGCAAAGCATTCAGCTGGTACACCCATTGCCAGTAGTAAATGTAACGCTCTGTCATGGTTAACAGCAGATGAGTGTATTGGACTTAACAGCAACTTTATTTAGTCGAAAATGCTGCAAACCACCTCTTTAGCTGTGCTAGTTAATAAACACATCACTCCAGTGMTGTCCCTACAGCTCCTTATGGAATATTGATTCAAGCAAACAGCCTGTCTCCCCGTTTTCTAGGCTCTCCAAAGAATAAACGTTAGGTATTTTAGAGATTTCTCTGTCTTCRTGAGAATGACATCTCTCTGCAGCTGTGTTCTTAAATGCTCTGAAGCTGTCACTGTCAAGGGTAAAGCTCTCAAAAGGGGAAACTAGGGCTTGTACAGCCACAGCGCCGAAGTTTGGGATCTATTTGGAAAGGGGATTAGAGAGACTGAGTGTAAGAATAAGAGTGAGCTGTAAAACTTCAGTTGTCTCCCACAGGAAGATAAGAATAGCAAAGAGAAGATGAGGTGGAAGAAATGAAGGAAAGAATAGAGTGAAGGTGAGGAATAGAAGAGAAGAAATAGGAAAGACGAGAAGCAGATGATGCACTTGGTGTAAGGAGAAAAGACATTAGATAACCAGCAAATTATTATTTTCTAATTTATGTTTTGGGAAATGCATACTAGGTCAGAGACAACATCTGAAAACCTCTATGTGTACATGTAAGAGGGCAACTTTACTTTTTGTAAATAGGCTGAGACTCTATCAGCACATGGTGACATTTAATTAAGTCAGTAAGCTGAAAGTGGTAATTCTTATGTCTTATCTTTTAGTCATGATATGATTGGAAAAAATATTGCAGTTTGTAATTTTATATCCTTATCTGAGCAAAATTCCCTAAAATAAATGAGGAATTATGCCTACTCTGTAGGCTTTAGCAATATTTAGCAATCTGCACCATGCAATTTTACTGATAAATTAAAGAACTGAATTGTAACCTAGTCGCATGATGCATATGTTTTAATTATGGTTGGTTATGTTTAGCTGCTTGTGTTAGCATAGAGTATGGGGGAAAAAAGTGAGTAACAGATATGTCAGCTAAAAATGTGGGGCCAATCAGCCTGCTCAGACATAGGTTTTCCTTGTAGGGACCTAGTTTGGATGTGATGGTTCTGTGGTCTAAATAGAAACTCCTAATTGTGTAATAAGGATCGTTTGCCCTTCAGGGCACTGATACGTGTAAGAAATATACTACTGTAAAAATAACACRCTTAGCTGGGGCCACAGTTTGTCACGTTCTTTGTGGCACGGCAGATGTGCCATGTTTTTCCACACAAACCATTCTGTTTTAGCAGAGGATTGTGCAGATGCACAACATGCTTCTTAAAAGATTCTGTTATATTTATATCCTCCTTCCCACCAAAAATCCTAAAAAAGCAGAACTTGTGCTAGTCTGGCACAAGATTTTAGACTGCATGCTTTCTGTTGGATCTCCACAGACATTTGCCTGCCGTGAGGGAAGATAAATTTTGTCCAAGTTATCAAACTGTGACTCTTAAGTAGTAATGGGAAAAGAGATCTTAGCCTGTTAGTAAAAGCATGCTGATTTTTTGCAATATAAAGGGGGCCTGAACTGAAAAGACCACACTTTTTTCATTTGCCTACCCTAAGTTGCAACTTTAGTAACTGCTGTACTTAGAGGAAGATATGCCAGACAGGCTTTGCAATTGCTGTGTGTACGTGTGAAATCTGATCTTTATTGCTAATCTGAAATAGTAGCAGAAGATGCCGGTCTTAATTGATAGGTTGAACTGTGATAAACGAGGTTTGGTGGATGAAGCTGCGCTTGGTCAGAGGTGTTGGAYGCCCAACCTGCCCCACTGCTGGAGGCAGCATCAAACCGGTGCTGCTTAATCCATCAGCCTCTTCTGTCAGACCCCGTGCAAGAGATGACCCTAACTTTATTCATTGTGATGGATAAACCTTAAGATATACGATATCTTCCTTTTGTCCTGATCCTTCTCGTTTCAGTTTTAATCACTGCCATTCAGACAAACACTGAAATCCTCCTGGAATTGCAAATGCCAAACCTTCGGGCTGAAACTCTAGATMCATTTGCTGTTAATGTATCTCGTCTTTCCTCTACCCCCTTTCTTTTTCTGAAGAAACCACTTGTTTGCTTTCTCTTGGTTTCTTAGCTGATAGAATGCTTTTAAAAATGCTTTTACTTCCCTGTCACTGCATTATGCTCTTTGGAAGGAGGATCAGCTGGATCATGGCAAAGAGAACTGCTGCTCTAGTAGTTTTAGTTTGTATTCACTATACACTCCCCAGAATTGCATTGTTCCTTCCCAGAGGGGGAAAGTTCGTCTCTCATACAAATCACTGGTCCTTTTCTAGGCTTTTGTAGCCTTCCTGAGATTGCTGGAAAGTTTCCTTCTTTCTGCAGAGCGGGGAGGAGGAATTGCACCAGACAGGCTGGCCCCAGTCATTTTATCCCTTTCCTGTGTCTTATAATTCGTTTTTGGAACAAACATCAGACAGTACCTACCCTGAGTTCCCAGGACTTCTGCCGCTTTTGTGAATTCGTTGCACCGCATTCGGCAGCGTTTTTTGACTTAAATCCAGACTTACATCAGTGTTACAGTATACAGAACCTGCCCCCAGCCTTGTCTGCATGCAAAAGTATCCCTGCTAATTTAAGCTGAATTGTTAACAAGCATTTTTCTACTGACTTAAGTGGTACATCAAGTTGATACCAGTTTAACCAAATCAGTGTGTATGCGTTATTTCAACTGATGCTACTTTTGTGAGTAGACACATCCACAGACTCAGTTTTCACAGAGCCTTGTTAGTGTTTATGGAAGTGCAACTGTTATCCTCAGGAACGCCTCCAAGCCTTGGAAAGTCTAGCAACAACACAGAAGATGTGCAGGAGTAGTTAGAAATTTGCTTAAAAGGAAATAAAGTGGCAAAGCAAAGTAGAAGGAATAAGACTAAGAACACCTTGGATAGTTTCGTATTATTATTGAAAAAACTGGCAGGCATTAAACTACCTGTTTCATGTAAGCAAGTTAAGCAGGATAGAAATTTTAATTTAACCCMCTTCCCCACAGATATCAGCATGTGCATGCAGAGGATTATTACTACCATCTGTTTTATCCATAGTAGTTTCCATCAATTGTGTTATTTTGCTTTTTTAGTGCTTAAGCACTACTTTGAAGCTGTTGTGTTAATTGTTAACTTTGGCCAAATCCGTGCGTAAGCGCCTGTAGCAGTCTCAGCATGCGAAGATCATAACTGTTAGATTAATGAATGGCAGTATTAGCTCTGTGCTGATGCAGTACATTAATGGCTATGCAAGTTCAATCAGATACGCTACTGACGTTGTATATAATGGTATTTACCAGCTCCTAGATCGACTACTGAGACAGAGGAATACAATCTTTCATTTTTATCTATGGCTTAAAAATAAGGTAACAAAATCATTGTTATAGGATATTTTATTATTATAATTTGCAGCAAGGGAATAGATGTATCTGTAGACTTGTTGTCTTCACTGAAATGAAATAYGCATATATGAGGAGCGTTGTGGTCAATGGAAGGAAACTAAGTGGTCCGAACATTTTATTGTCCATGTAAACTCACATCCTGAAATAGTTCCAATTATTCAAAGAGGAAAAGGAAGTACCCTTCTTACCTCCTTTCTTTTTCTTTTTCCTTCACAGAACCTGAAGAAAGTTTTTGCAGAATTTAGCCATCAGGAGCTGTTTGAGTTCTATAACAAGGTCTGTAGGTTTTACAATACTATACTTCCTTTGTAAACACCGTATGCTGCTCAGCTGGAAGCATTGCCTACATGAATTAGATCTAATGAAACTGGAAGGAAAATGGATCCGGTTTTAATTAGAGCTGTTGGATTTGTTTGATCATATAAAGCGTTCTCAGAAAGAGTCTGTGCATTCAGAGTTGGAATACATTGCTAGAGGGGGCTTGGGTCACCCTGAGCGTACCTGGCTGTTAGGTCTGGAAGACTAGCTGATGATTCACAGTGAGCTCTTTGGAAGGAGCATCTTTGTGTTATGCCTCTGGTCAAAATGCCAGGCTCATAATCCAGCCAAAATGAACTCTGTTATTTTTTTTTACCTTGTTATTATGCATTGGAAATTCACAGCAAAACAGCTGTGCCTGTTAAAAAAAATAAAAAAGATGGTATTTAGACAACTGTTTCTTTAAAATTTGAATATTTAAACTGCAGCAATGAATTCTAATAGCTTCATGTAAAAACAAATATTCATGAGTACAGGAATTTTTATTGCTATATGAATAGATTTAGTATACGTAGTTGAAGACACTGGAATGTGAGTTTTTTTTTCTGTTTGCATGTTTCTAAACAACATTTTATATGAGTGGGTTTTTTTTTTCTCTCTTTTTGTTCCTTTAAATAGCTGGAGACTATACAAGCACAGCTGGATTCCCTTACATGATGTTTTTGAAGACTTATTTCTCCATCACACTCCTACCACCTCATTATTTTGAATTGAAGATAGATTGCCAAGCTGTGTTTGCTGAAGGATTCAATGAGTTGCTTCCTGTAAAATTATATGGCTTATCTCCTTTTAGACCTGTAACATTAGTCAAGGGAGAGTGTTGGTAAGAGTTCTGAAGGTTCGGTGGACTTTCTCTCTTTTTTTTTTGAGCATTTGTGAGGAATGGTTTTACTTGCAGGAAGAAAAAAGAGAATGCTTTTTTTTTTTTTCCTGTTACATGTGATGTTTGATTCCAAAGGAAATTTGCATACTAGTGAGAGACCAGGAATAAAATTTATCGTTTAGACATAAAAGGAATATAAAACTTTAGTAGTAACAATAGTAATAAAATATATAGCTAATGAAATCTCTGTCTTTCTGAATTGTTATTCACATGATTGATAATGCTTATTGTAAATTTGTCAAAATAAATTCAGAATATAAAAATTGATAGTTCTGGTTTGGACAATTTTAATTTTATTTCATTGTCTTTGTTCTTTGTTTTTGTTTCTCTAAACAATCACGTCATCACTGGTTTCAGTGTTTACTTTTGGGACTGAGAATAAGTATGGCTTCTGAGCACTATATGCATACCAATGAATCGTAAGTAATAYGGTGTATAACTGTGGGGAGAAAGCTCAAAGTATGAAAAAGGAACACTGAAATAGTAAGATAATCAGATTCCTGAGAACTATTTGTTGATCCTTCCTGATGTTGTCTACCGCTTTTTTTATAGCTAACAAGGAGAAATAAAGCATAGTGACTTAAAGGCTACATTAGTCATATTTTTGTACGTTAATTCCAGATGAATGGAAGTGCGTGAACATTATGAGAAGGTAAARGTCTTAGTCCTTGTTCGTTGCCAGTCATTGACAGGCAGCTTCATTGCTGAACCTTGATAATGGGCACAGTATGTGACTCTTCTGCTCTGGGCTAATATAGGATGAAAGGAAGTAAAAATCCTCATTATTAATATGTCTTTCTTTCTACCTAAGAGATTCTTTCAACAAGATTTTTTGCTTTCAGATTCCCCAAATGGGGATGGTTAATACCCAAACAGCATTACATTTGCTTTGTTTTGAGATTTATTTGCTTTTCCCACAAGACATAAGTGTAGCCAAAAGCATGGTTTGAATAGCTGGTGTTTAGGTCCTCATATGCCTGATATCTCAGTTTGCTGTGTTTGGAGGGTTACTTTGTTTTTGTTTTATTAGGGATTGTGCTGTCAACTCTAAACTACTGGAGAAGGAGTTTGAACTGTTTACAGAAGCTGTAAGATAATAGAAAAGATTTAGAAGATAAAGTCATGAACAGCATAAACACAGTGTGCGAGTAAAATGCACCAAAGAGAGGAAAAAAAAGATTTGTCTTTGTTCTTAACTGAAATACCATCTGATACTGTACCACTAGTGTAGGGTAATGTTATTACCCTGTCGAAAAGAAGTAAGTCACCATTACGTGGTAGAAGCTTACTATGTACAGCCTATAAGATTGGCTGCCAAAATCAAGATTTGTATCAAGCCACTGACAAACATAGTATGTGTTTGTGTATATATGTATGTATATACATGTGTATACATATATATACGCACATATACATGGATATGGATATAACACTCTCACTCCCAGACAACCTCCATCTCACTGTTCGGCTGCGGCTCACTCRTTTCACTGCACTGCTTGTTATGTATTTCCAGGTGAACGCATCCCTGCGTAGCCTCTGCAGGCCTCACCTCTACCCTGCCTACCAGCAACACTTTGTTGCACATTGATTATTTGAATCCTCCATCCAGGTAGCAAATGTCAAAACCTTCTGCTGTCTCCAGATCTCTGTAATTGTCTTTGAGCTCATTTCAAATACTCCCTAGTCAGTCTTACTATGCTTGAAAATGCTACATTTTTGGCAGCCAGATTTTGATGTAATGTCACCTTGGTCCCTTTTGAATCAATTCCCACACATAGAGTAAGTTTTTGGTTGTGTAAGATCTAGTCCTTTAACCACATTGAATAGTGGGATCTAAGAATACCTCAGCTATTGCTGACAACATCCTGACCGGCATGGTTTGGCTTGGCCAAATGTAGACACTTCAAGAATCATGATACTGAATTGGCAGTGATTTTTATGGAAGTTAAGGCAAATAAGATACAAGGCGCCAAATATAAATCAATAAATGAATCCAATTTTTAGACTGAAATAATGTGTCTAGATGATATGCTGAAAAACAAAATAAGGCTGAGGTTCACTTGCTTAAACAGAGATGTCTAGTGCCATTTGCGAAGCTTTGGGATATCCTGCCAGCCTTCAGCAGCCACTCCAGAAGGGTGCAAGTCTGGCAGATCCTGTATCATATCCAGGATGTCTTGTGGGACAAGCAGATGCATCTAGGACATCTGTCAACATAAATGATTCTAAATGTGCTTAGACAGCTATGTCCTATCCCAGTGTCTGCTTCTGTGAGTGCATGGCTTTCTAGCACTGGGGAGACTTCCATATGCGTTGTGCTCTCAGTTTTGACTCCACTGCAGAGTTGCAGTGAACTACTGTGGCTGTGACGTTTCACTTCCCCTAGTGATTCTGCAGGCTGGCTGTGGGGTGGGAATACAGCATGTACACAGGTCTCGAGCTTGGTGTCTTTGAATCTACTTCATGCAGTTCCTCATGTCATAATTCTGCCAATAATCGCTTGCATGAKTTTTACTGAGGACTGACTTTCAAATGATCCCAGCAGTTAGGAAAATCTCCTTGATATTTAAGTCTTAGGTTCCTTAGTGATATGTCATGTGCAGGGACACTGTTCTTGAGTGCTTTCCCAGTGTTCCCTTGGAGCCAGGGCTTAAGTTCTGTAAGTCAAGTTTGAAGCAAGTTAAAGACTTTTCYTTGTGGATAAAGGACATATTAAGGCACTTGGTTGAGTGTGGGAGAGGAGTTAAATAATCTATGTGGTTATAGGCAGTGATTGACGAATCCTAAGGGAGAGGGTGAGTGAAGGTCCAATTTAGAATGTGAGAAACATTGGACAAATCAGAGAGGGAGATATCGCAGAAAGATGGAAGGAAAAAGGAGGAGAAGTCAAAGACAGCAGGAAGAAGCTGAAAGTTGGGTGTGGGAAAAAGGAAGGAGAAGAACAAAAAATTGGTATTCCTGAGGCTGAAATACAGGAGTTGGAAACAGGTGAGAAAGGATCGCTGGAAAGATAGCAAAAGTATATATATGAAGAAAATATTAGGCAAAGGAATGAAAAACACTGAACAGGTTAGGAAGAAAAACCGTATATAGTAGGGGAGTTTGAACAAAATTGAGGAGAAGGAAGAAACAAAGAGGTCTTGCTTGAAAGCAAACCAGAGTTAAACTGAAAATTGTGACCTGTTATACAGTTATATCRTCTTTGGAACCAGCTGATAATTCCCAGCTTCTGTTCAAATTTGGCCAAAATAAAGTAAGTGTGAGRTAAGAAAAAAAGAGGATTTCTAATCTAGCTTTAATAGAAAATAGTAGTAGAATAAAGGAAAAGATTCAAAAAAAWTCAGAGCCTAAGAATGCAAGCATCAACAATCATTCTCATCCTGCAAAATCTATTTAGTGTGCACCCTTGTGCAGGCGCGTAAAAAGATTGATAAATTTTATGATTCCTTAAACAGTGATTTTCTGTGCTTTTTTACTAAATTTCTTACTGGCTGAATCCATAGTGCTAGAGACCTAAGGGTGAGAAGTACATTTGCAATCTTTGGTCAAGGAGCACTCAAAAATATATACTTAGGTTAGAAAGACCTTTTCCTATGAAATGAGAAGCCTTGGGGTTGAACACTGTTAGACAGTGATGGCATAACCGGTACCATCTCGGCAAAGAGCGTTGTCACTTACTTAAGTGCTCCTGAGCAAGAAGAGAAAATTGACCAATGCCAGCTGTGAAAGAGCAGATCTATATAGTTTTATCGTCACTTTGCTGYGTTGTGTTGAAAAGTAGCGCAGGTGGGCTGCAGAGAGGAAAGCCCTTGTCCTAGCTGCTGCTCCCTGGGCCTGACTGGACCTTGAGAGGGGAAGTTCTTGYGTCCCAGGTGTGTCAGAGAACAAGAGAAAACCAAGCACGGGTGCAGACCAGGGGATGCCTGGAGAGAACAGGAGATCTTTCAGCAGCAGAGACTTAGACCCACAGACAGACGTCAGCGGAGGTGGACAGAAAGACACTTTCAGGAGCGAGAAGGAATTCAGCCCGTTCGTTTCCTGAACAGACTGAAGATACCAGGCTGGGGTGGGAGTGTACATGAGGAAGTGCATACTGTGAGGCTTTCAAGGCTTTTGTTTAGGATGTTGTGCATCCTAATAAAACATAATTTTGAAGAGTGAAAGCCTTGTGAGTGTTGACCTCAGGCAGTAAGGGGGGGGTGTGTCTCCAGCTGTGGTAAATTCAGGCTCCTTGCAMAGCTTCAATCTGTAATATCTCTTGGGCATGATCCAAAACTTAAATTATCAAGGCTTCTGGTAGTGAGGAGTGAAGGTATTTGGAGAGTTTTATTAAGCTCTAAAACATGGAATTTGAATATGTAGAATACACTAAATCCACTTCCAAATCTTTAGGTGCATTTAAAAAATATTTGAGTCATCTTATTTCAGACATGAAAGACAGTGTCTTCCCTGAGTGTACTTCTCTCAGAGCTCTAACATCAAAATTGGCCTCGGGTAGAGACTGTTGGCAAAGGAAGGAAATCTTTTTTTTTTCCCTTGGTTTAGATGTAAACAAACATCGGTATTGTTTTGACATGAAGACTCAAAGTTCAAGGCCTAACGTGAAAAACAGTGTGAGAACTACCTTGAAAAAAGCCTACCTACTGGGAAAGTGCAGCCACTTGTACATCACTTAGCAAAAACAACACTAATGCATGAACGGTCATTGAATACAAGTGTGTTAAATTATCTTTGCCTAGTTCAGCCTTAGGCATATATTTCTTTTTTCTCAGCAGAATATGAAGTGCCTGCATGCTTGTTTAGAAATTGTTTAGAAACAATAATCCACTTCTTGCATTGCAGATCAACTGGAAGCAGCACCTCCTTTACGCATTCTGCTTCTGTTTAAAGAAAGTTATTTAGAAGATAAAAGACACAAATATAACTTTACTAACCCAAATTTTGACTGATCACCAAACCTGCTTCAGCTCTCCCGAGGAGGCTTTTAAATTCCCCTTTAATTTCTGGGTTTATTGACACRTCAATTAGGAGTTATGACTTGCAGCTTCATTCGCTTCACCTTACAACATATGATTTTAAAGTCTCTGAAGTCTTGTTCCTTCAAAACATTAAGAATTCTACTGATGGTGTTTAGTGTGACAAAATGGAAGCAGCATAAGCTCCCCTTCACACTGGTGTGGAGCACTTGTTCTGYCTCATGTTCTTTGATTTCCAACAGCATCAGTAACATTTCACTTTTTGGCTGTATTGGCATTTTTGTATCTTCAAAGATTATGAATTGTCTCATAGTATGGTAAAGAAGCAACAGCTGGAGCTGCATAGTGTCTATTGCCCCATTAAAAAATCCCACATCTTTTTGTAAGCCTTGTATATTGACAGAATTGTATTTGATTTATGAAAATGAACAACATTTTGAGCCARTATGAGAAGTCTCCTTTTTCTAAGGATCAATTAGATTGTTCTTTTGAGTAACAGTGACTTCARCTAGGTAGGTGGATGAACCAGGGTGCTAATGCCTGTGTGCTGTTGATGGTGTTTCATAAAGATAAACTAATGAGATGCCTTTATSTGCAACTCTTGCATAAAGTATTTTCTAATTTCCGTAATAATTAATCAATTTGCTTGGATTTTCCCTTGGCTTTTGTAATTGTGTTGATCAGACCACTTTATATGCTGTAATTTTAATGGAATTAATGTGTTTAGATGATCTCTTCATTCCTTCATCAAATTCTTTCTCAAAAGATGTAAGAAAATATTAATCTATTACAAGTCAGATGCTGTCCAGCTATAGTAAGCTATATATCCAGGAAGCATTTGTCCCTCTCACTGGAAAGATTATTTCCTTCCCTACTGAGGCRTACTATCTTCTGTAGTTTTTCAAAGTTTTTTTCTATTTGTTGAAATCATAGGGAGGCAACATGGAGCTTTACACATGGTGTAAACATTTCTCTCTAGACTGGATCTTCAAGTAAGAGAATCACCTTGTTACAGCAATTCCTCAGCTGAGAGTGGGACACTTTTTCTTCTGCCTTGTCATCACTGCTATTTGAACTGTCCCTGGATGGTAATATACTGCATACATTCAAAAAAGAAGAGTGTAGTATCTGTCTCTGAGATGGTCTTTGCAGGTTGCTCCTCATAGGCAGAACTGAGCATGCTGTAGCTGGTAGCATGGGAATGATGCACCTTTTCCATCATGCGGCTGTGTTTGTTTCTCTGCCTCTACAGTGGTAAGTGATGCAGCTGCTAAAAAAAAGAAAAAAAAAAGAAGAGCAGCAGCAGTGTGATTTGAGAAGTGGTACATATAATGTTTAGAGTAAGCGTTTTGAAGAAGGTTTGTTTTCTTGAATTTGTTTGTATTTTTGAAGTGTTTGCAGCAGCTGATGTCTGCGTAGGCAGCAGAAAATGAATCTGAGCAAAGCCAGGTAGTTGCATGCATAAGGGATTGGGTCTCCTGTTTCATCCACTGCTCACTGCTGAGCATTGGTGAGCTATTTAAGCAAAGAGTCTTGGTGTTTCCTCCTCAGACCTCTAGTTAGGAGACCTCTGCCTCTCTTTTACAACAGTGGAGCAGGAAAAGTTTAGAGAAGCTGACCTTCATGGACAAGGTGTAGCCTAGACTGGATGTGGCTAGCTTAGCTCATTATTTTGGAAGAGAGTAGAAAATTGTCCTCATGACAAACAGCGCTTTTGCCCTGGTCTCTGTGTGGGGAATGAGGTCGGAGGGGCAGCACTTTGCATCCCAGACAAATCCTTAATGTCTCAATCAGGAGCTACAGCTTGTGACTCTAGCTCTTTGCCAGCTTCTCATTTTCTGATGCCTAAAGAATACCTGCTACTTAGCTCATACACAGCTTGGAGAAGGACACTGCAGGTCTAGAGAACACAAAAAGGGCCTCTGTCTTCCTTTCCTTAAACTCTTCTCCCTTCTCATGTCTCAGGCCAACATTTAAAACGGCTCCATGTAGGATAAAGCTTCCAGGGAGGTCATCTTAGCATCCCAAGTTTGAAACTCCCTTTGAGAGACACAACAGAAAAGATATATATGACAAAATAGGAAAATAACCCCAGCCTTTCAGGGCAGAGGGGTTGCTAACCAGTTGACCTATTTCTGGAGCAAGATCTGAGTCCAGCCACTGGGTTGGCCAGTTTCTCCTTTGCAACCAAACTCCCTAAATGAACAAAGTCATCCCTGTTTTCCTACATCATCTTTATGGATTGCAGCAAGATAAATCACCCTCACAATCTGATTTAGGGTAACAGGAGTGAAGTGTATCTGGTAAGTGCAGAAAAAACAAGACCATAAACATGAGCTGATTCCTTCAGAGCTGTGTTCACTGACTGTCTGTCTTATAGGAGGAATGGCATTGGTCCAAGTTTCTTAGAAAATCAGATACTAAAACATAATTTGAAAAATAACTACTGAAGAGCCAAAAAGGGGAAAAAAAAAAAAAAAAGCAGAGCAGAGACTCTCCTCTCAGGCACATTATATCACCAAGGATATGTGCAGGCAAATGGAATTTTCTCTGTTCTGATTTGGGCAATATAGAGTACATCCACTTTTCACTGCAACACCCAATAGGTGACTTTGTCTCCTTTTAATTTTCTTCTACAACTGAGTTGCAGTTCCCCATACACTCTCAGCTGTCACTCCGACATGGTCTCATCAAAAACATGTTCAGTAGCATACTGATTGATTTCTTTACATTTAGCATACTGATTGATTTCTTTACATCTATAATGAGTAAAAGAAGTGCCCTGAAGTCTGTCTGTATGTCAGGACTGAGAATGCAAGACCTTGAGTGTCCTGTTGCCCAGTCAGGCAATGCTTCCACAGACAGTACTGAAGTTGGGAGTATAAAGTGGCTCTGATCATTTTAATGTCTTTCCAACTGAATAGGCTGTGTTTCTTAGGATTGATAGACTTAGTTTTGGATTATTGAATATTTAGTTGAAATGGTTGATATGAAACAGAAGCCAAAGGTGGGGCTTACTGTGGTGGCTGACACAAAGTTCATGGTTTAACTACCATGTCAGATGAATAAAATCTACCCTTAAGTTACCTCCAGGTGGACCTGGATATGGATGTGCAAGGGTATCTGAGCAAAAAGGTCATGTCCCTACGCTATAGTGATTTCAGTATGTTGGAAGAAAGGAAATTTCCTACTAATGAACCTTATTCCAGTGTGCAAGGTCACAAAGCATGAACTTGGAACCTTATTCTGCATTTCACAGCTCTGCTTAAATGAAACCCCGGCAGAAGGTATTACTGTACTTTTCATTTGTCAGAGTAGCCCTTCATCATAGCTATCTTCAGTCAAATAAGTTCAGTGGTTTCAAATCAGATAGTGCCTTCAAAGGCTGTGTTAGCCCACTGCGATGTGRACAAAAAGATAATAGTTCTTCCCTTGAAAATCCAGCTCTGTCAGTCTCTGGACCAAATAGTCACATGTGTTAAATGAATATCTGCCCTACCTATTGACTGTCAATACAAATATTCAACAAATACCTCATGCTGACATTGGTTAAAACTGTGTGATGATATCTTTTATTTTGATAGAATCTTTTCCATGGCTTCGTGACCAGGCAAAGATGATGGAGATTTCTTTGCATCCTCGTTCTCCCTTGACAGATCCATACTTGAAAGCTGCTCCTTTTTCCACCTTGGAAACATGTGATAATCCAGCTGTAGTAGGTCTATGGGTGTTAGTGTGAGAAAGAGCAGGAAAATGTAACCATGCTAACTTGTAAATGCTTTTTCTTCAAGTAACTATTTGGAGAAAAAGGAATTAGAAATTCATTTCCAAAGATTTTAGATTAACTGATTTGATGTGATGAGTATCATAATATGAAGGAAGAAAATATGCTTTGGTTTTACTTTCAGAATACAGATCATCATTCTGTAATGTAAGGTAATACATTTGAGACAATCTGCTTGGAGAAGTCAATCAGACCAAACTTTGGTGAGTAGGGATACCTCCAGTCACAGCAACTGACTGGTCTGGGGCAGTCCATGAGGGGCAAGCTGGCTGAAATCCTGCAATTTTGGATGTTACTAACAACAGCACATCTGTGAACCATACATCTGAAAAGCACAGCTACCTTTCCCTAGCCKCTAGTCTCCCAGCCGTCAGAGTTTATGAACGTGATCTCTGAGGACGTTTCTGAAGTGCTGGTGAGGATGAAACATCCCACTAAATCCTGAAGCAGAGTTTTGGTGCTTTGGGCTTTGTGGGAACTTTCCTTCAAGCTTTCTAGTTTTTTTCTTTGATCTTTTTGTTGACAGATTATGTCTTTTATTGCTTTTGCCTTGACTCATTATGTATCTGCAGCTAACCATCTTTGAATCTGCCCTACAGAGYGAAGTTGTTAACATTTTGTTACATTCTCTTCTTCATGGAACATGTATACCCTGACTACTTTTCAGAAGGATCAGAAGATGCCATTTTCTTGGCAAGGATCCTGAAAGGGGAGAACTGGAGTTCTCTCTTGGTKTGCACTTTTGAAGGACTCAAAGATCTAAACACCAAACGCCATTCTCAATGGATTATACTGTGTAAAATTGCTCTGTTTGTCATAAAGACACCCAAGGTCAGTCCTACTGGCAGGGGGAAGTGGCTAAATAAACCGGCCAAATAGCAGAGAAGATCAGGAAACAGTAAGATACAGCAAAACTGGTTCAAAAAAAGGGTATTATTTGGTGACTTTCTAGCATGCAAAAGCATCGATGAAATGTCTCTGTAACGTATTAAGCATATTTCTAAACGTATTAAGCATATTTCTAATCCACCTTTCTTAGAAGATTAGACCTATTAAGAACTAAATCTTTTCATTGTTTCTTTAAACTGTCACATAGTTTTTTTTCCTTTATAGATATTTTGCTGTATTAGCAAAAAGGATYGTTCTGCTAGCTGCAAATACAGTCTCTTTATTTGGGCATTAGTGCACARTAGTTTCCGATTATTTCACTGAAAAGCAAATAGGTCTGAGCCCATCCTAGAGAATGTGGAATAGTCCTATAGATTAATTTTACCACCTGTAAGGACTGACAGGACCATTATTGTCTAGACAAAAAGTTGAAAACATGGTGCTTAAGAACGCTGTATATTTGAACAAAAATTTATAATTGGAAGAAAGAGGCTAACATGTAACATAGGATAGCAAAAACCCTAAAAGACCTGTCCACAGCTCTGATGGGATTTATGCTAGACCATGATCCTGGCTGAGGCATTTTTGCAACATTGAAAAAGCAAACACGAGTAATAGAAAATAATTATGAGTCATTCCTTTACTTCAGAGGTGATTAATGTGATATGGTCAAGTTAAATCCTCTGAAGAGGCATCAGCAGTGCTTTTCACTGATGTGTTTTGTAAGCACGAATTTGATCTTATTCCACAAGAGATTTTAATTTCCTGCTAAAAGGTATAGTTCATGATCAAAACGGAGATACACATAAATTCTAGTTGCTGAGCTTGCAAGATTGATGCGTTTTTTCTCAGTTACACGATAAGCAAATAATAAGAGCACAGAACATCTTCCGTTTTATGATACAAATAATTCTATATTATCACGAACATACAGAACTGCATTACAGTGTTCTCATGGAATATACTGTGAAGGATCTGATAGCAACATAGCAGATTGACAAATAGGGTGTGCACATGTTCCAGAGAATGTGTTTGTACTTCCAATTTAAAAACAGAAAATATTTGCTTACTGCTTTAAATGAAACAAAGAGTGGCACTCAAAAATGTGTATGATTTGATTTTCTTGGGTGATTTTGTGACACTATTTCCCTGCTAGACTTTGAGAGTCCTGGTATCATAGATTATAAAACTAGTTCAGTTACACATATACTTCATTTTCATGTAGATATTGCATTGCTACAATTTTAAGTCTTCGCCTTGGCTGGCCATTGTTCTGAAACTTTTCATTCCATGCAAATCAGCTTAATAACTGTGAGGATACAAAATAACTGAACACTGAGAAATCAGCAAGTTCTAGTGCTTCAGGTATCATAACCACCGAGTTGGGATACTCCTTTTGACTGTATATTATCCCCTACACTGTGGCCTTTGATATATTTTAATTTGGGACTTTCCATGTCATGCTGTGTTTGTATGTAGGCAGTGCAGACCGAAGCTCTCCTGAAGAACTCACAGTGAGCATCTCTGGAGGAGACCCTTTAGTCTGCACTATCTGATGGACCTCAGGAAGGGTCTTCCGTAATGTACTGTCTCTTTGCAGTTTGGCTCTGTGTGGCTGAAAGCTCTGTTCTACTGCTTGCRGTACAAGTATTTCTTCAAATATTTTGCAAAGTGCCCTGCGCCCTACTGTGCATTAGGAAGCACATAGCGTTCGAGAGACAGAGGGCTTCAGTTTGTACTTGATGAGGATCAAGCCGGTACCCTGGCCTCCAGCACTACAGCCCAGTCAGGCCTTTGATTCCAGTTTTGTGCGTGCTAAGAGATTTGCTTTGAGCGTGTGGCTCATCTCATTTATTGCGTTGCTCAGCTTCAGCAAATCATCARTCCATGCAGTCTCTCTTTAGGATGTCAGCTGAGCCCTGACATTCCTCCCAGTGTTACTGAGACTGGTTTTGTGGGTACAGTGGARGGAGATGCTTTGCAGGGTCTTCCTCAATCCTTGTCTTTTACCTGTCATCAAGATGTCAAATCTCARTTTACTCGTATCCCATTTCCCTGCTCAGAAAGGCTGAGCGTTGGCCATAGCAGACTCACTGTCGCTGTGCTCTCAATAGAGCACAGCTATGTTGCTCTACAAAAAATCAGGTAACATTTCACTGTCCTACCACTCAAAGCTTAATRGAGATGTTTGCGTTGGCACACCTACTGTCGCCCACGTGGAGCCTGTTCGTTCCCTTCCTCCCTCCCTCCTTTTCATCAGTATCTGAGCAGGGTGTGGCCTGAGCTGTGGACACTCAAACATACAGATAGGTCTTTGTATTTTGTCCTTCCTGGTGGGATGCATCTGTACCAAATTAACCACAGGCAGAAGAATTTAGCTCATTTACAGTCAGTTTGTTCCTAGGAGAATATTAGAAAAGCTCAGAGATCTCAGTGTTTACCTGACATTTAGTGAACTCCTTTTCGGAAACAGTCATTTTGGCATTTGGAAACGGATGACTCATTTAAACACAAAATTTTTAAGAGCTTTTCAATAGCTTGTTCCCCAGCTGGTCAGCTTTGACTTTATCACTGTTTCCATATTAGCCCACTCTACTTTTCACAGTTAGTCTTTACTTTCTTCCTTTCTTTCCATCCTTTCTCCAGACTTCGCTCTGTAAGATGCCTCTTTCCATCGCTTCTGGAAGGGTTACTTTGGCTTCGAAMGGTCGGTCCTCCCCGCTGTGTGTGGCAGATAGGCTGGTGCTGGTGGAAGGCCCCCCACCCAGGAGCTGGATGTTGAGGTCTGCCTGAGCGGGGAAGGAGGGAGCTGAAGAAGTGGATGGGCACTCGACTCCTTCCAGACCTCCTTCTGTCRCATGAATTGACTGCAGCACTGTGGCCTCTGCTTAAAGACCTGCCTAAAACCTTCTGTTTACCTCGTAGGTAAATTCCTTTTCAGACTCACCATTTCTCAAATCCGTCTCTGACACTTGCTAGTTCTTCATTCCCATAGAGAGCTGCTGACACTTCATTACTCTCACTAGAGGCATATAATTTAGTACATTTTGTGTGCCAGCCCTGAATTTATTGTATCTTTACCTTGTCTTGTTCTACCATTACCTATTTAGGTAGATAGTTCATATTTTTTATCAGAATTATTTTTCAGGAAAACTCTATGTAACAGACTTCTGGGAATAAAAATTCAAGGTGGTCCTGCTCAAAGTTTCAGCACTCCAATTGTCCAGTTCTATGTTGTAAATAAGTACAAACATGCTAGTCAGGATGCCCTGGTTTTTCTTAGGTCCASGTTAATCTCAGCTCTTGGGCAAGGAGTTCTTTGCCTTGTCTGGAGCGTARAGCGTGAGGGGGTAAATGTGTGCTCTTTTCTTCACCAACTGTTCCTCCTATCTGTTGTGTTCAGCCTTCCAGGCTGCATAATTGGAGTTCTTCCTATCTTCATTAGTCTTTGTCATCTTTTGATTTTTTTTTTAATGAACTTTTAGCGTAAATGTTTACACAGCTTCCATTCTTTTAATCTGATTACTARTAAGAATGTTCTGATTTTTTTCAGGCTCCTGAGTATCATTAGACTGTAGTCATCCCTTTGGTACCTTTCTATTATACTGGAGGTCCATAAAAGAAGGGTGGTTTTAAATGTGCTGCCTACTAAAGATAAAGATGTCTCTTAATTCACCTTTTTCAAAGATGCATCTTCAGGTTGTGAAAACTATTGCAAGGATATAAAATGATAGGGAGTTTCTTGTGAAAGAAGGGACAAAAGCTGCCTCAGCTAGAGCTGAGCTAAATCAAATTTCAGTCCCAAAGATCTTTGCCTCTCTTTACAAAAGCCTGAAAAAAATTCAAAGGATGGAGCTGCGTCTTGTATTTGTAGTCTCATAGCTACTGACAGCTCACAGACCTTCTACAAAAATGTTTCTCGTTGATGAAGTTTTAAGATATGCAAGAAGCATCCACCTGGTGGGATGACCAGGTGRGGTAGCTTTTACACATAAAGAAAGTTTAAAAGTGCTCTGGAGCAGATCTAAGTTTTTATCTGTTGTTCAATATTTTCTTTTTGTGTTCACTTTTTTTTTCAAATTAATAGGTATTTGTAGCCTTGGTCCTTAGAGTCTCTTGCTGGTTTGGAGCTGGGAGTGACATTAGAGATTAGAAGATGGAGAATTTTTGTGTGAGGGGAGCTCCCCATCAGGGAGAATATAATCAAATTATCTAATAGATGTCATGCATGTAAGATGCAAAGACAAGAATTATAGTGTTTGCAGGAGTCTGGCAATCTCTAAAATGGTGGCAGAAAACTAATAAATTGGACAGAGAGCTAAATTATTGCGGGATCTTTTCTACTGACTCTGTTACGATCCATTTTAAAGGCATTACGTCAGTTTAAATAGATGTAGTACTCACTCACATTGCCTGTTGGATGAAGAAAGTGGAATGGTCAGCAGAGGAAAGCAAATGAAAAATTATTTCCTACTTTGAATTCCATCCAGCTCCATCCATGGAGCTACCTTAATGCACTAGAAAATCCTTAAAAGTCAGTATGTGACAGTGTCTAGCAATATAAGCAAAAAAAGAACAAGAGGAACTGTGTCCTGTCTAACAGTAATAAAATCCGCATGCAGGGCAAAACTTGTTCTTTGATCCATAACAGTCAGATATGCAAAATACAGCTTCAGTGTTTGCCTCATTAGATAAAATAAATTCTAAATTGAAAGAGAAACAAATTGTTTGTTTGCTGTGTTGCATTTTCTCACTGCGCATAATCTTTTCAAGGGCCATTGACCAAACACATTGGCTTCTGGATATTGGCCTTGGTGTCCGGAAGGAAGAGCTCCATCTTCTCAAGACTTCTTCTTGAAAATGTTGCCTCTCCTTGATTGGCATAAACATATCTAATGTTACTTTAAAAAAATCAAACCTGAGCATTTACATTGCCACAATATAAATCCTAAGATCAYGCTGTAGTACGTAAATTCAGCTGAGGGGTTACTCTGGGTTTATTAATGCAGAAAAGTCCATTTTTCTAGTGGGTACTGTGTCATTTACAGCTGATCAAATCCTCATGAGGGGAGCTGGGGTGCTGACAGGCAGGATTTCTTGGGGAAAGGACGCCCAAGGTGTGTTCCATGGGGAATTACGGTGAAATACGGGAACTCAGGCAGGCTCCGGTGGTGGTGTGCGGAGATACCTGGACTAGCTGAGCCACAGAGGTAGCCACAGGAGAGCAGTCCTCTACCCAGGCTAATATGTGTTGCTTCTCAGCAGGATTGATTACCCTGGACAGAGCGCATTGCAAACACCACTGAGGCTGTTCCCTCGGAAGTAGGTGGGAGCAGCTCCGCATCGCCCTGCAGCAGGCCGTGAAGATGTGGTTTATTAATACTACCTAATAAAATCCTTTGGTGAAAGGAATTTCTGTGCTGTGGTGATACGGAGTTTGTTTAGTCATGCCAGACTGAACAATACTAGCCTTGAAACCAAAATATTATTTTGTCTAAAACAATGATTTAAGGTCAGGCTTAGGACTTTGCAAAAATAATTTATTTTCTTCTCCCTCACCCTGCTGGCTTCATTTTCTAAGGCACATATAAACCCTCTCTAGTGCTTTTAAAAACATCTAAAAATAATTTCCCTCTTATTTTCTTGTAAAATTTGTCACATGTAGAGAATTCAGGGTGCTGTCTGGAGCAGTTTTTATTTGCACTTGATTCTATTTGACTCTTCACTTTTTATGGGACTTGCTTTTTCGACTTTTGGGAGAAGACTGCATGCACAATGGCAGAGCAGGGCAGTCCTAATTCTGCAAGGGGCCTGTGAGTACTACTGTGTTGTAAATAATGCTGAAAGGTTCCTGTTTTGTGCTGAAACTGCTTTCTTATCGTCAGACTTTGTGAAGGAAAGTAGCAGCAGTAAGGGCTCCGACCGCTGAACTTGCTGGGYGCCGTTCATCAGGATGCTGTCCGACTGAGAAGTGCCGCAGACCTCGCTGTTACGGTGAGGTAACCCATAAATCTCTAGACCTAGCACCGCCATCATTTCTGTCCGGGTTGTACCCATAGCAAAGGAAAGCTAAGGTATACGTTGGCCATTAGAGGACTCCTAAGTACACCTGCACTTGTACTTAAAGAAGAAAGCTCAAGCTTCAGGCTTTCGCTGTGTATCCGCATGCTAGATACAAGAGCAGGAAACCATTTAAACCCACATTASTTAGTGACTTAAATGCTGCATAGCTAAAGCCTGTAAGACCGAAGAGAAATCTTTGCTGGAAGTGATCAAAGCCCCCACCAGAAGTTTGCCTCCAGCCTCCTCAGSCGATAGAAGAAGGCCTTCTGCAGGGGGACTCCGAAAGGCGGCGAGCTGTTTTAATAGCTCGCCTTCTCTATAAACCATTACAAGTTAAGTCTGCTCTGCTCAGCAGACGTGGTATTTGGAAGTGCGGACTCCGTGCTGCGATGTCTAGTTAGTCACTGTACATTTAACCGGCACTCTTTACGGGGTGCTCGCTTACGTATTTATGCTCATCTTTTTAATGGGAGGAATAATGGCACAGTTTCTTCTCACTCTTGTGACTGTTACCTGTGTCTAAACCTACAGGCTATTATGGGGAAAGAAATTAGTAATGCAGATAAAAAAGTGCAGGAGTTCTTCTTAAATGCATTTTGTTCTTCAAACTATTTTTTTTAACCTGGAAAGGGACTGATGCGCATTGCCATTAATTTTCCATCGCTCAGAACTGAAGAGGAACATGGGAGGAGGTTCATCTGTCATCTCCCTMGCACGCCGCAGTGAAAAGATGATGTACGGTTGCCTTGGCCATCAAGGAGAAGGGAAGCTTTTTGTGATGTGTAGCTTATGGGCAGCTGACAAGGTTAAAATCGTAGTTTCAAGTCTGCTAGGTTAGATTACAGATCTGATAGTCACTTATTCAAGCTTATTAGCTTTTAATCTAGAGCTTTAGGAGAAAACTTTCTGAAAAAAAATCTTTGCTGAGCATGTCCTTCAGACCTGTTACCCATACTGGCATTTTAACTGAGACACTATCGTGTCTCTTGAGGTAACGGGCACTTTAGAGCAATACAATGAAGGAGTAAATGCATTTTTGTGTCTGTGTTTATTTTGTTGCTGTGTTTGCCTTCTGTCCTGTAAGCAGCCTTTTGACTCGGCCTCAGCAGCACGTCCGTGCGAGTACAAAGATCCGCGGGTTGGTTTGTGCTCAGATGCTTTGCTGGAGCCAGGTTACTGCGGACTTGCCTGAGATTATGCTTATTCCACGTATTTCTTTCCAGAACAGATGGTGGAGTAGAGTTTGAATCGCTGAAGTGGTAGTGGGAAAGAATTTATAGTGGGGGAAAAAATGGAATTGAAGTAAAACTTCTCACACTTTCCAGCTTTCTGCTGATTCCCAGCTTTTGTTTTTATATGAAGAGTTTAATAGATCCAGCTTTCAGATTTGTCTCCATTATTTGGGTAACTTATAAAGTCAGATGGATAAAATCTGGAACGCTCTGCATTTTTGCTAGCTACTTAATGGATACTCGTAAAGCATTAGGCTTTCACCTCTCTGACTTTAGTTCAAATCTGTTTAATGGGCTGATTCCTTCTTGGTGTATTTTCTGTGAAGTGACGGAACTAAAAGAAGGATTAATTTTCCCACTCTCTAAAATGAGATGACTCTATGAATTTAGCGTGGTGTCTGAAGAAGGCTCATCAAAGCCGCAATAACTGACAAAACGGAGGTCCTGGGTGAGATCTCAGTCTATTTCTAGATCATTACTGTAAATGATTTCTCCAGAGATGTTTTGGATTTACAGCACTGTATTGTCTGCCACTGTGGGACTGGAGACCAGGCTAATAAGGGGACCTGTCAGCTACTGGCACAGAAGAGTCATGAAAGCAGAGAAGTCTGCTCCTGCTCCCAGGAGAAGGGGCAAGAATTAAACACTAAATTCTTCTTTGCTGGGCTTGCTTTCTTTTTAACCATGGCTCTTGCTAAATTACGGATCTTGTACTCGATTTTGGATGTCCTAGGAAGATAGAGGAACATGAATTATTGCTCCTTGAACTGTTCTGTGTCTGCAGTTCCCTCACTGATACCAGCGAAAGGCCAAAAATGCGTTGCTGCAGATTAGATGGATGAAAGATTTCCCCAGCCCCCATGGCATAAACTAGTAAATGGGTTTTTTGTTGGCTTTTATTATTTCTGTCATATTGAATTGCTCCTCTTAATGTACTGTGCAGGGAGGCTGCCGAAGGCTGAGCACAGGGCTGTCTTCCCAAGCGCGGGAGGCTGCGAGCTCGGCCGTGCTGCTTTTCGGTRGGCTCCTTTTCCATGTATCGCAGGTGGGCTCTGCAGTTTGGGCTGTGCCACATAGTCTCTGCTTTCTTGCTGTTTTCTTCAGTTTGTGTTTTCGCATCTCTGTGTGCTTTCTTTGCTGTTAAGTGCCAAACCCCGATTCCCGTTGAATATCATCTTACTCCTCCAGGGATCTCATGGAAGCCAATTGGGCTACTCATGGCGTAAGCGTTTGATACAAGGCTATCTGAATTTCATCCCTGGAGAGCTGTTATCTTTCTTCACTTGATCTGTCTTTGCTTCCATCTGTGCTTTAAACTGTGCTTCTGGGTCCCGTAAGTGGCGTTGGGGTTGTTAATTAGACTTTGGCAAACTGTCGTGTGGGGTAAGCAGCATAAGGAAGGTAAAAAATCGCTCATGGTTTCTGGGGGCTTGTCTGCAGCGCACGAGTGCCGACGGCCAGGCTGCACTGCGAGAGAAAGGCAAGGAGATTTCGCTTCAGCAACTGCAGACCTCGGGGGCTGGAGCATCAGCTTAGGAAGCGAAGAGAGGCGAGAGCGCAATTTTGCGTGCCTGGCTCCTGTTTTTCTGATGGATGCGCGGCASGGTGAGGCTCACGGGCTCGGTGACCTGGGACGCGCTGGCAGACCCAGCCGCGGGGCTTGAGGAGCCACTCAGCTCTGCTTGTCTCCTGTCACTCTTCTCGGTGATTTTCTGACAGTGAAGCCAAGCCGAGTCGGAACAGCAAACTTATAGGCAGTGTTTACTGTAACTTCAGGAAACACAGTTGTGGTCAGTTTTATTCTGGTGCCATCTGGCACACAAAATGGCATGAAGAAAGAGGAAAAAAAATGTGTTTGGGAAAATGTGGAATGGTAGGAGAGAAAAATGTAATAGCGCAAGAAAGGGCAGAATTCAGAGAAGGAAATTGCCATGACTGTAAGAAAAAAGATGTCCCATTTCATGGCTGTGAGGGCAGAAAGGGAAGATCRTAATGTTAGTTTAACCCGTTGCATCACGCACACGTGATTTTCCACCTCCCAGATCCCCTAGATAGCTCTCCAGCCTATTTTTAGGTGCTTCTAATGATACAGCATCAATTACGAGGCTGTTGTCAGATTGCCCTTACAGTTAAGAAACTTTCCTGCTATGTTAYCTAAATGCTTCAGCTTACCACTGTCGTCTAAAATACCCACAGCACGTTAAGCTGTAGGTGTTTGTGGGAGCCTGTAAATGTCTCTGCAAACGTAAGCTCCAACAGCTCTCTCTTGATTCCCTAATTTAGTTAGCAGAAACCCCTGCCTCCTCCTCTAGTCCCTGGTCTCTGACTCCATGTGGTCTCACTAGTTACTAACCTTCAAAAGCTACCGCTCCTCTAGGTGCAGACTGCTCTCCAGGCACGGAGACAGAGCATGAAACTGGAAACTTTTTGCAAGAGAGGATGAATGAACTCATATCTTTAACATCTTYGGCCCAAAGGCGCCACGGTCCGTGGGGATGTTCCCGTGAGCAGTGGCTCAGGCGCGCGGGCTCAGGCCTTTCGTGGCACTCCCGCCGGCTCGGTCGGGAGACCGGAGGTTTGGCTTTTCCACCAAACCGAAGAATACCTCTGTTTCTGTCTGCGCCTCTCGGAGTGGCAAATCGTCTCTGAAGAATCCTACCTAAGGCACCTAGTTCACAGGATTTTACTCGATATATAAGGCAAGGAGCTAGTCCCACTTGGTATTTTTTAAATCAATATTTCATTAAGCTATGCTTTTATGGCAGTTCAGTGTTCATCTATAATAATTATTGTAGGTCTTTTATCTGTGACTATCAAAGCACTTTGTGAAAGTTGGAAAGCATAAAAACTCCATATTAAAGACAAAAATAGAGGCATGCAGAGGGATTATGTGCTTTCCCAACTGTCCAGCCAATTAACGGATTAATTCTTAATCCAGTTCCGTATCCACTGCACCACACTGCCAGATTTTATCTCATAAATGTAAAATACTTCACATCTGAAAATGTCTAATCAAGTTAATAACATAGTCACTTTGCAGCTGAATTAATACTGTTAATTTTAATTAACTTTGCAAAAATAAAATAAATGCATTTGATTAGGGAGTTTTTCTGAAAATATGTGAGTATTTCACTTCAGCATAGGGGTTTCAGTAAGCGGCATGCTTAACACTCACTGTCTGGCAGTATGTTTCGTCTTCTTTTTTTTTAATGTTTCACTGTGGTTGCCTGCAGATAGGACTGGGAGAGAAGCAGGTGTCACACAGAAGCATTATTCGTAAGATATTTTATCACTAATAYGTAAAGGAAGGATATAGCTGGAAAGCAATGTTTATACAAACCTGATGTTCCCAGACTTCCCTATATTTTTTTGAAGGGGTTAACAGCCTTCTGCTTCCTAGCAGGAAAGCAGCCAAACCAGAGGGACATCACCTACACAAACATATTTTGTGAAGTAATTATTCAACTGACATTATGGAGCTTAAAAACACTCAGACTTTATGGTCTCTGAAGACTGAATTTATTACGTCTTAAACAAGACAAGATTTCCCTTTGGGAATTTCGTGTCTGTCTGCTTTCCTTATGTATATATGTATACATAGTTTACCTGTTTTGGAATGAGGCAAGGAGAATAGATCAGCTCTGCTTAGCTGATGCTTTTCACACTTTATTTATTTCTTCCGAAGACACACACACACACACACACACACACACAAAATCTCTTGCTATTCCAAACATAACCTGCTTCTCTTTGTGTAGGCAGGCACATGCTTCTCGCCGCAGCCGAGACACGAGGTCCTATTCTTAGCTCCACTTTCATTTACGCTGTGCCTTAAGACAAGATGCACAGGATATAACAGCTCTGTAGTTATGACTGTTTTAAACTACGCAAAATTAGAGCTATCTGTAAAGTCTTGGGCTGTTTTAAGGATACGTGAAAGGATGTTAGAAACCTATTTTAGAAATCCTATCCAAGGAAATATAACCCTGGCAAGCAAGAAAGTAGCATGAAAATTCTTCTGAAATATTCGTATACAGTGACACAGGAGGACATATAACTGGTCTGCTGCTTCATCTTTTGGCACCTAAGATTTAGGAAGTCTCTCGAGCGGAAGGGTCAGCTCCCCAGCTAACACAGCTCACTTTGTTTTGCTGATGTTGACTTGTACAAATTTAAAATCTAGCCCTCAGACTGCTCACCGGATGCTAWTTCTCCAGCATTTCTTCAGCATCACCTTTCTGTGTTTTCTTTCAGTTCTGAGCCTTCCCCCTCCCTCCTCTCCCTGCGAGCAGATGAAAGGAGAGCAGAGTAGGTGTTCTCCTGAGGATATGACCTTCATTATCCTAGAGAAAAACGAGCTCGCAGACATCACAGGGAAGTCGACTCTTTGTAGAACAGTCAAGTTTCCCAGTGAAAATCCCATCCACGTAGAATTTTATTTTAAATGCCCTTGAGTAACCAGCAATATGTTGAAGAGAAGAAACAGTCTGGAAGCAGTTCTCTCCCAAATCCCAAAACTCGGTGTCAGCAGAGCCGATCATGGTTTTGCAGTTTGTTCTTCAACATCCCAAACAGCGACTTATTCTGCATGAGCTCAGTTGGCTACTGGTCGTGGTCAGCAATTGTCCGGGAGAGGTAACAGGTCGCTCCTGGGTCGGTCCGACCAGGATGGGAGGGCACATTGCCACGCTGGCAGAAAGGACAAGCGTCACTGCAGAGGTGTGACCTGCTCCAGCTAAGGGCGGAGCAAAAACCCACTCGCTCTGAAAGTTATTGACTGCCTTCCCATGAGAAGGGGGGCAGGGAGATCCAGGGTGGTGTTGCGGGTGCGTGTGCAGGTGTTTCCTCTTCCCGCACTCCCTGCCAAGCCCCCAAGGCCTCGTGGGAGGCTACAAGCAGCGGGGCGCCCAACAGAGGCTTTGAGGGAGCATCTCACTGGGGTGTCGAGCACAGGGCTTGGTCTGGCTGTCTGCTTCCACTTGGTCCTTGRAGGGGGTCCAACGAGGGCGTGAAGCAGAAGCAAGAGGATTATTTATTTCTCTTTCACCTTGCCACCTTTCCAAGTGAGTTGGGGCATTGTGAGGGGGACCTGGCATGCGATGTGTGGAGCTGGCCCTATCGGTCACAGTGGCCCCAGGGCAGTAGACCTTGACCCAGCGCTGGGAGCAGCAGCCAGCTTGGCTTAATCTGCTGGACTGGCTCAGTCCTGGTGCCAGCAGCAGCTATGCTGATTCCAGGTTTGGGGATCTGGAAAGGATTTCTCCCAGGTGATGAAACTAGCAAAAAGCTGTAATGGTTTCTGTGATGGTTTTTAGGTCTTTAAATGACAAGCATCCAAACTCTCGGAGAACCCCAGGCGTGTGAAGAGCTGGAAAGGATCCAATTTGAGCCCCACATAAGTCAGGGGGGGCTGATAAGCAAGTCTGTATGCAGTGATGGCACACATCTCCATGAAGATAAAGTCTCTGGCTTCAAATCCCTGCCTGTCCCTGAGGGTGAAGGGAGAGCATGGATTTCATCACCTCCACAAGGTTTTGAGCAATTAGAGCTACTGGCATGTCTTGCAGCTGGTGCTGGAGCAAAACTGCCAGATAGTTGGATGTTTACCTCCTCTGGGTAGCAATGGTAGATAAAGATTTAACTTCATAATTGACCAGGCTGGGGTTTACGTGCTCAGTGGGCTTTGTTCACAATGTTTCTTTGCACAGCACAAAGTTATCATGTGTCATCTGCTTGCTCTTTCTTTTGTTATACCTGAAGGGCTGTCTACACCATACACATAGCTTGCACCRAAAAATAGCTCACACGGCTGTCGTGTTTCTGCAGCTGGTGTACCTGCGCAAAACCCAGAGTGTCCACGCAGAGTAGATAAAGAAGGCAACTGCAAAGATCTGGCTGCTGTTCCGCGGTGGTTTTAGGTAAGGACCATCTACCGCTTGCTAACCCTCCCCAAGTGGCACTCGGTCCTTAGTTGTGGCCAGGCTGTCCACACAGGGCAAACTTTGTTAATCGTATGAGCATTTCTTGAGGTCTGTAAGTCAGGTATCACCAGGGCACTGCAAATGTCTCCCCTGTCATGACCCATCCCCGCATGCCCCTGRTCTGGGAAGAGGAGCCTACTTATGCTTTGTATCAAATAGGGATTTACTTGCACTAAGGAGCTTCTTAGCTGTTCAAAAAGGGAGGCTCCAGAACTGTCCTTGTGGTTCTRTGGCAGCCTGAAAGAGTGGAAGGGCCCCGTCAGGCGTGGGAGCAGCTGCCGTCGGTCTGGACAYGAGCGGGAACAAGGCTGGACTCGTTCCTCCGCCCAGACGTACGTGTTAGCTCTGCTCACCAGCAGCTGCTCSCTGTTAGCCGGCTGCTAGCACTTTGCTCTGGGATCACTTCAGCTCCTTTCAGTGGTGTCCTTCCCTCGGGCAAACTCCGAAAAGCATCCAGCCGCTCCAGGCTGCTAATTTCCACTAAACGCCAGCCCTTTGCTGCCGGTCCTGCTCTGACTGCCCGAGCCCCGGGCCGGTCCGGGGGCTCCACGCTCCCCGGGAGGTCCCCGGGCGCCGGGGCAGGAGATGGCCTGGTGCCCTGCTACCGATTTCCAGACTGGATCTGCCAAGCCTTGCTGGGCCACAGGCCGGTGGTAACGACGAGCGCGTGCAGCCCCAGGGSCTTCCTTTCGGAAGGGAGGTGTGTTTGCTCAGAGCACAACCCGGCAGGTCATTCCACTCTGACAAACGGCAGGAAAAAAAGCCTTCTTTAAGAAATGTTTTGTGTATGAATCTGGCAGTGTGGCTTTCCTGAAGAGAGGCAGCCAGCTCCAACTGTTTTCTCGGCAAAGTCACTTTTTTGTTTTTCCTTAGTGACCAAGCAAAATGATCTTAA
>NW_028186329.1:3637494-3646408 GCF_003343005.1 Rhea americana
TTGCCTATGCATTTTATTGAGCCTAATTAAATATTCATACCATTATGTCACTTTTAACTGTCTTTTTATCATTGATGATGATATCAAGGTTTATTAAGTGATTTTTAATCAAGTATTGCATGCAAATGCTTCTCTCAAGCGCTAACTGCAGTTTTTTCCTGGAAGATTACCTTGAGGCATCTCTGTAGGGCTGAATGTTACTTCTGAACTGACCACTCCATATATTGGCTCTTATTTTTCTTGACAGGTGCCATTATACCTCAGTAATGAGCCTGGTGGGAAAAACCTGGTGAATATGCGATAAACAGATCTGATATATATGGGCAAGATTTAAGTTAAGAGAAATAGCTCTCTAGCCTTGTCCTCCTCTGCTAGAAATGCGGCTGTAAGATGATTGCTTTATCCAGGGCAATAATTGATGCTCTTCCCCAGAGCAATGCCTGCTGCACTCAATTTCTTATGTCTTAATGAAGAAATAAAACACAGGATGTGTTGGAGAGCAAAACTCTCAAAAACCTGGAGCACTCCTTAGCTTCAGAGGAACCTGAGAGGCTGCACAATGTAAAGGACTATACTGACGGTGCTCYGTTGCCGCTTCATTGATAAATACCTGCATTTTAAGTGTTTTTGAAGGAAGAAAATCTTTATGTTGCTAAGAGTTCCTCGGTGTAGCAGCCCTATTCAGATTCACTGCAGAGTTCTCAGACCAAAAAATAAATACCTTTTGAAAGGAAGCTGAGGCAAATGTGCCGCTTATTACCGCAGAGCAGCTTGACACCACTTGGGTCCAAATTTCAGACTGACTAGCCACTCAGCAGGAGATGCATTCACTTTAAATTAAACATGCCAGGAACCGGACTTCAAAGGGAACAAGACGAATTTTGTTGTTCCCACACTGGAAACCTCCGCGTCTGCATCAGTGAATTTTGGCTCCCTGTTTTTCCTGTTAAAATTAATTGCTATCCGTGCTAAACCAGAGCAATTAGGTCCCGAAAGCAGCCGCGCCGCGGGCCTCGCTGGGGGGACGGGGAGAGGMGCGCAGCCAGCAGAGAGCCGGCCTTTCTCGGGGACGGGAGAACAGCAGGCGTGCGAGGGGGCTGAGGAAAATAAGGTCCGGTGTTTTAATGATCCGACTATTGGGCAAGGACACCAAACAGTTTGCGGCGTGCGAACAGCCGGGATTACGTTGCGGGCTGGGGGAGGCGAGCCTCGCGCCGGCAGCCTCCCGCTCCTCTAGCGAACGTCGGCGGCGGCGGTGGAGACGCGTCCACCGGGGCGCTGTCTGTGGCGCCCGCCTTTGCGACGGGGCCGGGAACACCCATTTGAAGGGGTCTGCAAATCGACTGGAAAAACTGGCTCCGGGCAGGAGGCTGGCTGACAAAGCGCTGCTCCTGAAGCAATTAAAAAGAAAAACCCCAAACCAGATCTTCTACTTTTCAGATTGTAGCGGGAGAGCAAACCCATGTGCATTTTTCCGTGTTGCATAGCAGAGGCTCTTTCTTGTATTTTAATGAAATATTCATGGTTAATTGGAATTTGAGATATGTGAGAAACAAGTGTGAATTTATTAGTAAAAATATTAATTGATTGATGTTACAGGATAAGCTTTCATAAATATGAAGCTGTGTTTTGCTTGTCTTATGCAGATTGCAATATAGTATCAGGGTCAATATTGTTTGCAAATGTCCAAATAAATTTGATGCAGGAATTACTGGGTGAAGAGCTGTTCCTGGTGGTATGTAGACGATCACAGCAGATGATACAGGTGGTCTCTTCTGGCCTTAAAATCCTCATTTCTCTGAAATTCCCATTCTTTTACAGAAAGATCTGTAGYCCGGGAAGATGGGCTGGATCTTGTGCAAGGCTTTTCTTGCAAGAAGAGCCAGTYCAAGAAATTTGTGAAGGCAGAGCCTGGGGAGGTCGGTTTGTGGCATCTTGCTGTGCCTGAAGGCAGCTGCAGGATTGCTGCCGGTCGGCAGCCTCTGCGTTTGCCTCCATAAATGSAAGATTGCAGGAGCACTGGAGAACCAAACGCGCCTGTGTCGCGGTGCAGGTCGGTCCGTGCTGGGGCCCCGGCTGGGCGCCGTGCTCCCGCGCCGTCCCGTCGCCCTTTCCCGGCCACCCCCGACRGGGAGCGCGCCTACGAGTAGGCTCACACCTGGTTTTCTGGTGCACTGGGCACCTCTAACTGGATTGGGTTTAATTGTTTAATCTCTTCATCGTCTGCATTGCGTGTGTGAGAGCTCAGGTGCGCTCCAGTAAAGTGCCTGAACTTGAAAACGGTCCCGTGATACAGCTTTGGACTATGTGCATGTAGGCAGATGGACTTTTGGACGAAATATCCTCCATTTGGGTGAGTAGCTCTATCACAAAAGACTATCATTCGGGTCTTCATTTGGGGTTGGTTTGGTTTCCTTTGGCCCAGCGGCGCTCTGAGAGGTGGCAGCTTGCAGGATAGCAGTAACGAGGAAAGCCTCAGACTTTCCTAAACTGGGGACCTTGAAATAAAACCCGTTATTTCTCCCAGACTGAGGCCTGCTTGTGCTGGGAAAAGAATGGCAGTGTCAAATGAGCAGGATTTTTGAAGGAAGAAAACACAGCAAGAGAGCAGCCTCATCACGTACTTAGTAACAAGGTAGAATTACGATGAAGGAGGAATGAACATACAGAAATAAAATATTTAGAAATGTGCATATTCATTAAAATAATATCCAGAAAGCAGAAGAAAAAGGCAATAACTGAGCACCTAAAAACGCTCTTTAATTAAATGCGAAAGAAGCATTTTAAATGTCTGTCTCCACTGTTCAGAGCTCCCTGATGGTACTGTCTTCCCACATGAAGTCCTGTTATTTCGAGTTCTCTGATGTTTCTTCCCCCCCATCCGCTCACCTCTGAGTAGTGACAGATGAACCTTCAAGAAATGCTTTATTTTCCCCGACATGGGTTGCTGGTTTATTATACTAACCACGTCTCCATGAGTAATGTTCCTTATGTGTCGTCATGCCCGGTGCTGATGAATACACGGTGATACATTTCAGCTCAGAGCAGCATCCCAATTAATTTGCTTGTTATAGTCTTTAGCCCTGGGACCAAAAGCGTGTTGCTCATCATTATGATTCCTTTCCTTACCCACTGAAACAGGAGAGGAAGAGGAGAAAAAGAAGAAACTCTGCTGGTTAGTAAATAAAACTCTTTCTCTGATTTCCACACCTCTGCACTTAAATTTATTCCAAAGACATCAGCTTTAATTTAGAAAAAAAAAAAAAGAAAAAGCACTTTCAGGGAAAAAGAATGAGAGCTTCGAAGCTGTTGCAAAACAAGATTTTATGTTATTAGATCTTGTTCTCTTACCTTGAATATTTAATCAAATGCTCAAGTCTGAACCCATATAAAGTGAAAGATTAATCATTGAACTTATAAATCACTCTCCCTATCTACCTCTCATTTGCACTGAAGCCACTCTCTTCTCTTTCAGTGGTGTAGAAACGGCTGCCTCTTATCTCTGGGTTCTCCTTTTTCATGGCTCACRTTGGGATTGTAAGTAAATGTTAGGCACTCACCTTTATTGCTTATTTTGTGTAAGACGAACTGATCACAGGGGTGAGCTTCTCTTTTCATCTTTAATAAATATTTTACCTTGCAGTACTGAAACACTAGTTATAAATTTTCATCAGCACTTCACATAAATCTTCTCAACGGCTCTTCACAAAAATAGAAAAAAAAAAAAAAAAAAAAAAAAAAGCTGCCTGACTAGGCAAGGGTCATGTATTTGGTTTCTCTTTCTCCTGTTGAGTAGTTTCAGGGATTGAATTCAACATTTAACACAAAGAAAGGTACTATTGCAGGCTTCATTCATCTCAGTCAATAGCAAATGTTTGACATGACTGGAGGCTATACAATGTGGCTGTGGGCTGGTTACCACTTCATTTTAGTAGATCTCTAAGATAAAAACTGCTCCTGTTTCAGGAAATACTCAAAAGAATTCACATTTGTGTTTGGATGCGTACCAAGATTGCATTTGGTATTTCCCATTTGAAATTTTCATAGTAAACTTAGCAACATGCATTTAAAATATAAATGCGTTTAAAATCTCTCATCTCCATGTATAAAAAGTTTAACAGAAGTAGTTTTGCTGTGTGCGAGGTGAGCTGGCAGGGCCAAYAAGTGACCCCAGTGTGAAGAGAGCCCCTGGGGGGGGGGGGTGTCCAATGGACCAAGGCCATTGCAGAAGAGCTACGTGAATACTTTGCACCCGTGTTCGCTACAGAGACACCGTTAACGGGGAATAAGCGCCTAAGGAGCCATCTCAAATCAACATATCAGGAAAAGGCATGTTAGAACAAATTGATAAACTGAACATTAATAAATTCTCAGCACCAGATGGTGTTCACCCAGGAGTCCTGAAAAAAAAATACCCATAAATAAGAAATTTCTGAATTACTGACTGTGTAATCTAGCACTTGAATCCGCTCTGGGTTCAGGGAGATGAAGTGGAAATGCGATGCCAGGCTTCGAGCTGGGCGCCGGGAGCGGTGCTGGGAACGAGGGGTCAGCAAAGGCTTTCGCCCGCAGCGGGGGCAGATTTGGTTGCAGTGGCTCAAGTGTCCCAGCCTCGCTCCAGCCCTCTGCCATAGCAAGGAGGATACCAAGCAGACGATGTTCCCACTCGGGGCAGCTCGGTGCGGCTGGCGCCGGTGCGGGCTACATTACTGCTGTGGGACGTGGCGGTTCAGGGAGGCTCAGCGCTGGCTCTGGAGCTCCTTGTGCTGGGGGTGGTCGTGGAGCCGGCCGGGACTGGGCCCAGGAACCCTCCTGTCCCCAGCACCCAAGCCCCACACCCACACCAGGGACACAGAAATATAGGGAAACACGCCACCTTGGAGATTTGARAAGAAATCTGGACTCACTCTGAAAGGAAGATCAGGCTTTGCTTCCACTGGGAGTCTTTGAAGGATTTAGTGAGCATATGGACTGTGATCAGCTGGGCTGGTCAGCTTTCAGRGCAGCCTTAAAGGAGCAAGAAAGGCTCCTGAAGAGCCACTTTTACTACAGACCAAAAGAGATGATCCTCCTGTGGACTAAATCCCAGAAAAGTGAGGGTAGGAAGGAACGGTCACTTTGTACAGTAAGAGGCTGTCCCGCAGGCACCGGTCCTGGAGGCCGATGCTCAGCCTCTTCCTCRGTGACCTGGGGAAGTTGGGAGAAGCGAGCAGTGACAAAGTTTATGGCTGGCAAAATGTTATCCGRGGTAACCAAAGCAAGGAATAGCAAGGATGCCAAAGTAGCTCRAAGCCCTAAACTGTAATTCTGTGTTGATGGGACAAATGACTACATACACCAAATTATAGTCTCTGAGCTCAGGGGAAAAAGCAAGACAGCTTGGAGCCGTTGTGGAGAGTCTGCTAAAACATCTAAGTGAGCAGGCAAGTCRGGAATCACCAGGATAGAGACCAAGCCAGGACAGGGTTTGGTACTCGCCATCACACGAGGCTTCGTTTGCAGTTCTCATCCCACTACGCACTGAGGCTAAAGCGCCTTCCCAGCATAGCATACCCCTTCAAAACCTCCACTGCTGGCCTTGGCTGATAGCAGGCTGTGAGCAAAATGGAGCTTTGGGCTGGCTTACTCTTAAGGCAGCTCCCAGTTACCAGAGCTTTCAAGGCTTTGAAATTTGTCTTTACTTGCTCAGTGAAATAGAAGCAAACTGGAACTGGGTATTGGGATGCCTATAGCTGGACGACTGTGCTTGAGGRAAGGTGAGCCCAACCTAACCAGCTTCTTCTAGGCAGAGCTTTTCTGCCAGCAGTTGTCCTATCTGCAGGAGCTTGAACCCAGATGAAGTCTCRTCTTCCTCCCTGCCCCCTCCGGAAGGATTATTCCTCTTCTCCCTGAAGAAGTGGGACTGAGCTCTCTCCTGTCTTTGTATTGTCCAAATGAAAAAAAAAAAAAAAACAAAAAAAACCCAAATGAACAATGAACATAACTGCTTTTTCCAATTATTCTTTATATGATGTATTGCCTTATTATCTGAGAGATGGAGAATACTATTAATGAGARTATATTGGTTGCAATAGCTTATTGTTTTTAATCCTGATGACTTTCCCTTTTTAGTCATGAGACAGAAGCAGTGGATTTGCATCTATTTGACATTTGAAATGTTCTGTGTCTTTTGTTGATCTGCAATTCCTTCTAAGCGTGATCCAGTCTAAGAAAAAAAACATTTTATTTCTTAGGACAGGTGCAAGATTAAGCATGAAGCATCTCACTTCTACAACTGCGTGTGATTGTTTTCTCCTCCACCACCATCTGCCTAGCTAGCAATTAGCTGCACCCAGAGATCAAAAGCTAAATTGTCTCAGACAGGAATTGCTGTATCAGAGCCTAGCACTACTTGTGCTGTACTTTAAGCAATATCAGGCATTTCCACTGCTCTTCCTTTGCTGAAGGTGAAGCCGCAGGCTGAGCTTCCTCCGCAGCTGGAGACACRAGGCAGGGAAAGGACCGCCCGGCAAGAGGCTGTACCTTCTGGAGAAGCGCGAGAGTTACGGCGCTGAGGTCTTAGCACCAGGGTGAAATTCTGGGATTCCTGTGTGGCACTCGGCTAGCGAAAGGGGATCCTAACTGGAAATGCRGCAAGCGTCTTGGTGCCATCGCGCAGGTGGCTCTGTCCTCGGGATGGGGACGCCAGGGTGCCGGGTGGTGACAGGTCCTCCTCGGCCCAGTGCGAGGCTGTCACAGAGGGGAGAAAACCTGAGCACGGCCCCCGTCCCCTCAGAGACAGCGTGGGCTGAGGGACGCAGAGGGCTCGGAGCTCCTGCGACCTTCTCCCCGTGAGCTGGAGAGACGCCTTCACCCTCAATTGCCTGAATTAGTCCATCACCTTCCTCTAGGGAAACCCTCTCCAGAAAGGGAAGACGTCATCCCTTTAACAGCTGACTGGTAGACCAGAAACTCTACTGTCAGCTGTTTGTTTTTTCTTTTTGTTTTAATATATTCTAAATTGGACTATGATACTGACAAATTAGCATCTAATCCTATTGCCCTAATTCAATCATTTGCCTGTGCATTAGGATAAGAATGATTTGCATAATAGTTTTCAGTCATCTATTTAGAAACAAAATATTTTGATATTTGCTTGTGCTAAATAGGATCAAGCTGCTGACAGACTGGCAAATAATCCCACGGGAATTACATTGCCCTGGGCAGCTGCTGCTGCTCCCCGTCCCTGTAAGTTGCCTTGCAGCAAGCTGGGGCCGACCATTGGCAGTTTGCTGGGAGACGAGATGAGGGGAGTTAAATGTCTCTGCCTGGGAAGTTTGAAGACAAGAGAGTAAAATCCAGATCAGAAATGGTTAGACTCCGTTTGCCTGCACTTACACCAGACCGACGGCCGTTTGATCACGTCAGCCTTTGCACTGGTATTTTTCCTTCCTCAGAGCAAAGTTTGCAAACGGGTTGCAAACCATTCGTCAGACCAGCAGGATGGTCTCTTCTTGCTTGTGTAGGGATGGCAGCCAAAGAGGTTTTGCACCAGGTTTCCCTAGGGAGAGATAGAAGTGTTTATTCCCTGTTGAACAACCAGAGAGCTGAACTCAGCCTGATCACTGAGTTTGCTCCAGGTCCTGTACAAAACTTGTTACTGGAGTGAACGCAGATCTTCTGAGATCATTCATCATTCTTCTGCTTGGTCTGCTTCTTCAGGTTCAACTGGGCATTTTCATTTTATTCTGTAGCAAGATTTTAAATACAGCATGGAATACTCAATGACTTTTTTTTTTTTTTGTTAATTTTGTTTTTTTTTTAACATCTGGTTCCTGGGGCTAGCAGATATAACATTTTCCCAGTTGATTAAAGGCTCCAGATTCATACAGAGGCAGAGCTGCCATGCTGTGTGCCACATACGCCTTCGGGCACCTGCGAAGTGGCAGCCCCCTGTGGCAGATCAGAAACTTCAGATCAATAGGAAGTTACTTCTTCTACGCCTTTTTCCATATACCTCTGTCCGGACACTGCTTGGGAAGGTATTTCCAAGGAACTGTCWTTCCTCTAGCACGAGCTTGTATTATCAAAGCAGTTCTGCAGGTAGCACTGTGAAAACACTGAACTAAAATGCAAATCGAGGCAATGGGGACAAATGTTTAATAACTGATGGCAGAATTCTTCAAGCTTTCCTTTCTAAATTGTACTCCTCTTTTCCTTTGGAAATACCTCAGAAATGAAGAGCTATTCCCACAAAGCACCTGATTTCACAGCACTCCCTCGACTTCGGCGCAGCTCCTCCCGAGAGGGGCGGTGAGACCTTGCTGCCGGCCGTGCTGCGTGATGTCCCCTGCTGTATTTTAATATATACCTTTTTATCATTAATCGAAATCAATCGCCGGGTGCATGTAGCGGGGGGGGGGGGACGATTCGGGCTTTCCTCCTTGCGGCCCCTGGGGGGAACCGCGGCGGACGCTCTTCCTCCTTGGGGGTCACCACCGCGGCCCGGCCCCTGTCGCACTGAGGACCCGCGGGGAGGCCGGCGGGCGGCGGGCGAGGGAGGCGACGGAGCCGGGCCGCGGCGAGCCCCGGGCGTCTGCTGCGCCCCTCTGCCGGGCCGCGGAGGGTCGGGCACGAGGCGCGTGGCCGAGCCGGGTCGCACGGAGGCGCGGTGGTTCTGCTGCGCCGGGGCCCGCACAGGAGCGCGAAGCGGTGCCGCTGGCTCCTCAGGGGTTAACTGCGTCTCGCTCCCGGGCCCTGGCTTTTATCTTCGCAGCCTCAGCCAGCCCCGTAAACCCCGAAGCGGCGGCCGCCTTCGGCGAGGTAGCGCACGGCGAGGTTACGAGGCGCCGGAGCAGGAGGCCTCCGGGCTGGCAAGCAGCCCCGGCGCCGGCTGTGCGCGGCTCCTCTGCCCCTGCTTTGGGTGGGTGGTTTT